>NC_092743.1:3776483-3791483 GCF_047496795.1 Chiloscyllium punctatum
CTGTGTGTATGTGTGTGTGAGAGAGTGTTTATATATCTGTGTGTGAGAGTGTTTATATATCTGTGTGTGTGTGCGAGTGTTTAAATATCTGTGTGTGTGTGAGAGTGTTTGTTTATCTGTGTGTGTGTGCGAGTGTTTATATATCTGTGTGTGTGTGAGTGTTTATATATCTGTGTGTGTGTGCGAGTGTTTATATATCTGTGCGTGTGTTTGTGTGAGTGTTTATATATCCATGTGTGTGTGCGAGTGTTTATATACCTGTGTGTGTTTGTGAGAGTGTTTAAAAATCTGTGTGTATGTGTGTGTGAGAGAGTGTTTATATATCTGTGTGTGTGAGAGTGTTTATATATCTGTGTGTGTGTGCGAGTGTTTAAATATCTGTGTGTGTGTGAGAGTGTTTGTATATCTGTGTGTGTGTCTGTGAGTGTTTATATATCTGTGTGCGTGTGCGAGTGTTTATATATCTGTGTGTGTGTGTGTGTGTGTGTGAGTGTTTATATATCTGTGTGTGTGTGAGAGTGTTTATATCTCTGTGTGTGTGTGATTGTTTATATATCTGTGTGTGTGTGAGAGAGTGTTTATATATCTGTGTGTGTGTGCGAGTGTTTATATATCTGTGTGTGTGGGTGTTTATATAGTTGTGTGTGTGTGAGAGTGTTTATATATCTGTGTCAGTGTGTGAGTTTGTGAGAGTGTTTATATATCTGTGTGTGTGAGAGTGTTTATATTTCTGTGTGTGTGAGAGTGTTTATATCTTTGTGTGTGTGTGTGTGAGTCTTTATATACTGTGAGTGTGTGAGAGTGTTTATATATCTGTGTGTGTGTGTGAGAGTGTTTATATATCTGTGTATGTGTGAGAGTGTTTATATATCTGTGTCTGTGTGTGTGAGAGTGTTTATATATCTGTGTGTGTGAGTGTTTATATATCTGGGTGTGTGTGTTTATATATCTGTGTGTGTGTGAGTGTTTATATATCTGTGTATGTGAGTGTTTCTATATCTGTGTGTGTGTATATATCTGTGTGTTTGTGAGAGAGTGTTTATATATCTGTGTGTGTGTGTGAGAGAGTCTCTATATATCTGTGTGTGTGTGGTTGTATATCTGTGTGTGTGTGTGTGTGTGAGTGTATATATATCTGTGTGTGTGTGTGAGTGTTTGTATGTCTGTGTGTGTGTGAGTGTTTCTATATCTATGTGTGTGTTTGTGTGTATATATCTGGGTGTGTTTGTGTGTGTGTGTGAGAGTGTTTTTATATCTGTGTGTGTGTGTGAGAGAGTGTATATATATCTGTGCGTGTGTGTGAGAGTGTATATATATCTATGTGTATGTGAGAGAGTGTTTATATATCTGTGTCTGTGTGTGAGAGTGTTTATATATCTGGGTGTGTGAGTGTTTATATAACTGTGTGTGTATATATCTGTATGTTTGTGAGAGAGTGTTTATATATCTGTGTGTGTTTGTGTGAGTGTTTATATATCTGTGTGTGTGTGTGAGAGAGTCTTTATATACCTGTGTGTGTTTTTGTGTTTATATATCTGTGTGTGTTTGTGTGAGTGTTTATATACCTGTGTGTGTTTATGTGAGTGTTTATATATCTGTGTGTGTGTGTGTGTGAGAGAGTCTTTATATACCTGTGTGTGTTTGTGTTTATATATCTGTGTGTGTGTGAGTGTTTATATATCTGTGTGTGTGTTTGTGTGAGAGTGTTTATATATCTCTGTGTGTGTGTGTGTGTGAGTGTTTATATATCTGTGTGTGTGTGTGTGAGAGAGTGTTTATATATCTGTGTGTGTGAGAATGTTAATATATCTGTGTGTGTGAGTGTTTATATATCTGTGTGTGTGTGAGAGAGTGTTTATATGTCTCTGTGTGTGTGTGTGTGCGAGTGTTAATATATCTGTGTGTGTGTGTGTGAGAGTGTTTATATATCTGTGTGTGTGTGTGAGTGTTTATATATCTGTGTGTGTGAGAGAGTGTTTATATATCTGTGTGTGCGTGTGTGTGAGTGTTTATATATCTGTGTGTGTGTGAGAGAGTGTTTATATATCTGTGTCTGTGTGTGAGAGTGTTTATATATCTGGGTGTGTGTGAGTGTTTGTATATCTGTGTGTGTGTGTGTTTATATATCTGTGTGTGTGTGAGTGTTTGTATATCTGTGTTTTATATATCTGTGTGTTTGTGAGAGAGTGTTTATATATCTGTGTGCGTTTGTGTGAGTGTTTATATATCTGTGTGTGTGTGTGAGTGTTCATATATCTGTGTGTGTGTGTGTGAGAGTGTTTATATATGTGTGTGTGTGTTTATATATCTGTGTGTGTGTGCGAGTGTTTATATATCTGTGTGTGTGTTTGTGTGAGTGTTTATATATCCGTGTATGTGAGAGTGTTTATATATCTGTGTGTGTTTGTGAGAGTGTTTATATATCTGTGTGTGTGTGCGAGTGTTTATATATCTGTGTGTGTGTGAGAGAGTGTTTTTATATCTCTGTGTGTGTGAGAGTATTTATATATCTGTGTGTGTGTGTGAGAGTATTTATATATCTGTGTGTGTGTGTGAGTGTTTATATATCAGTGTGTGTGTGAGTGTTTATATATATGTGTGTGTATGTGTGAGTGTTTATATATCTGTGTGTGTTTGTGAGAGTTTATACATCTGTGTGTGTGTGAGAGTGTTTATATATCTGTGTGTGTGTGTGAGAGAGTGTTTATAAATCTGTGTCTGTGTGTGTGAGTGTTAATATATCTGTGTGTGTGTGTGTGAGAGTGTTTATATATCTGTGTGTGTGTGAGTGTTTATATATCTGTGTGTGTGTGCGAGTGTTTATATATCTGTGTGTGTGTTTGTGTGAGTGTTTATATATCCGTGTGTGTGTGCGAGTGTTTATATATCTGTGTGTGTGTGAGAGAGTGTTTTTATATCTGTGTGTGTGTGAGAGTATTTATATATCTCTGTGTGTGTGTGAGAGTATTTATATATCTGTGTGTGTGTGTAAGAGAGTGTTTATATATCTGTGTGCGTGTCAGAGAGTGTTTATATATCTGTGTGTGTGTTTGTGAGAGTGTTTAAAAATCTGTGTGTGTGTGTGTGTGTGACAGAGTGTTTATATATCTGTGTGTGTGAGAGTGTTTGTATATCTGTGTGTGTGTGTGCGAGTGTTTATATATCTGTGTGTGTATGTGTGTGTGAGTGTTTATGTATCTGTGTGTGTGTGCGAGTGTTTATATATCTGTGTGTGTTTGTGTGAGTGTTTATATATCTGTGTGTGTGTGCGAGTGTTTATATATCTGTGTGTGTTTGTGAGAGTGTTTATATATCTGTGTGTGAGTGCGAGTGTTAAAATATCTGTGTGTGTGTGAGAGAGCGTTTTTACATCGGTGTGTGTGTGTAAGAGAGTGTTTCTATATCTGTGTCTGTGTAAGAGTGTTTATATATCTGTGTGCGTGTGAGAGAGTGTTTATATATCTGTGTGTGTGTTTGTGAGAGTGTTTATATATCTGTGTCTGTGTGAGAGTGTTTATATATCTGTGTGCGTGTCAGAGAGTGTTTATATATCTGTGTGTGTGTTTGTGAGAGTGTTTAAAAATCTGTGTGTGTGTGTGTGTGTGTGAGAGAGTGTTTATATATCTGTGTGTGTGAGAGTGTTTGTATATCTGTGTGTGTGTGTGCGAGTGTTTATATATCTGTGTGTGTGTGTGTGTGAGTGTTTATGTATCTGTGTGTGTGTGCGAGTGTTTATATATCTGTGTGTGTTTGTGTGAGTGTTTATATATCTGTGTGTGTGTGCGAGTGTTTATATATCTGTGTGTGTTTGTGAGAGTGTTTATATATCTGTGTGTGAGTGCGAGTGTTTATATATCGGTGTGTGTGTGAGAGAGTGTTTTTATATCTGTGTGTGTGTGAGAGTATTTATATATCTCTGTGTGTGTGTGAGAGTATTTATATATCTGTGTGTGTGTGTAAGAGAGTGTTTATATATCTGTGTCTGTGTGAGAGTGTTTATATATCTGTGTGCGTGTCAGAGAGTGTTTATATATCTGTGTGTGTGTTTGTGAGAGTGTTTAAAAATCTGTGTGTGTGTGTGTGTGTGACAGAGTGTTTATATATCTGTGTGTGTGAGAGTGTTTGTATATCTGTGTGTGTGTGTGTGAGTGTTTATATATCTGTGTGTGTGTGCGAGTGTTTATATATCTGTGTGTGTTTGTGTGAGTGTTTATATATCTGTGTGTGTGTGCGAGTGTTTATATATCTGTGTGTGTTTGTGAGAGTGTTTATATATCTGTGTGTGAGTGCGAGTGTTAAAATATCTGTGTGTGTGTGAGAGAGCGTTTTTACATCGGTGTGTGTGTGTAAGAGAGTGTTTCTATATCTGTGTCTGTGTAAGAGTGTTTATATATCTGTGTGCGTGTGAGAGAGTGTTTATATATCTGTGTGTGTGTTTGTGAGAGTGTTTAAAAATCTGTGTGTATGTGTGTGTGAGAGAGTGTTTATATATCTGTGTGTGTGTGAGTGTTTATATATCTGTGTGTGTGTGCGAGTGTTAAAATATCTGTGCGTGTGTGAGAGTGTTTGTATATCTGTGTGTGTGTCTGTGAGTGTTTATATATCTGTGTGTGTGTGCGAGTGTTTATATATCTGTGTGTGTGTGCGAGTGTTTATATATCTGTGTGTGTGTGAGTGTTTATATACTTGTGTGTGTGTGAGAGTGTTTATATATCTGTGTCAGTGTGTGTGTGTGTGAGAGTGTTTATATTTCTGTGTGTGTGAGAGTGTTTATATATCTGTGTATGTGTTTGAGTGAGTGTTTATATATCTGTGTGTGTGTGAGAGTGTTTATATATCTGTGTATGTGTTTGTGTGAGTGTTTATATATCTGTGTGTGTGTGAGAGTGTTTATATATCTGTGTATGTGTTTGTGAGAGTGTTTATATATCTGTGTGTGTGAGAGAGTGTTTATATATCTGTGTGTGTGTTTGTGAGAGAGTGTTTATATATTTGTGTGTGTGTGCGAGTGTTTCAATATCTGTGTGTGTGAGAGTGTTTGTATATCTGTGTGTGTGTATGTGTGCGAGTGTTTATATATCTGTGTGTGTGTGTGACTGTTTATATATCTGTGTGTGTGTGCGAGTGTTTATATATCTGTGTGTGTGTGTGAGTGTTCATATATCTGTGTGTGTGTGTGTGAGAGTGTTTATATATGTGTGTGTGTGTTTATATATCTGTGTGTGTGTTTGTGTGAGTGTTTATATATCCGTGTATGTGAGAGTGTTTATATATCTGTGTGTGTTTGTGAGAGTGTTTATATATCTGTGTGTGTGTGCGAGTGTTTATATATCTGTGTGTGTGTGAGAGAGTGTTTTTATATCTGTGTGTGTGTGAGAGTATTTATATATCTGTGTGTGTTTGTGAGAGTATTTATATATCTGTGTGTGTGTGAGTGTTTATATATCAGTGTGTGTGTGAGTGTTTATATATATGTGTGTGTATGTGTGAGTGTTTATATATCTGTGTGTGTTTGTGAGAGTTTATACATCTGTGTGTGTGTGAGAGTGTTTATAAATCTGTGTCTGTGTGTGTGAGTGTTTATATATCTGTGTGTGTGTGTGTGTGTGAGAGTGTTTATATATCTGTGTGTGTGTGAGTGTTTATATATCTGTGTGTGTGTGCGAGCGTTTATATATCTGTGTGTGTGTTTGTGTGAGTGTTTATATATCCGTGTGTGTGTGTGCGAGTGTTTATATCTCTGTGTGTGTGTGAGAGAGTGTTTTTATATCTGTGTGTGTGTGTAAGAGAGTGTTTATATATCTGTGTCTGTGTGAGAGTGTTTATATATCTGTGTGCGTGTCAGAGAGTGTTTATATATCTGTGTGTGTGAGAGTGTTTATATATCTGTGTGTGTGTGCGAGTGTTTAAATATCTGTGTGTGTGTGAGAGTGTTTATATATCTGTGTATGTGTTTGTGTGAGTGTTTATATATCTGTGTGTGTGTGAGAGTGTTTATATATCTGTGTATGTGTTTGTGTGAGTGTTTATATATCTGTGTGTGTGTGAGAGTGTTTATATATCTGTGTATGTGTTTGTGTGAGTGTTTATATATCTGTGTGTGTGTGAGAGTGTTTATATATCTGTGTATGTGTTTGTGAGAGTGTTTATATATCTGTGTGTGTGAGAGAGTGTTTATATATCTGTGTGTGTGTTTGTGAGAGAGTGTTTATATATTTGTGTGTGTGTGCGAGTGTTTAAATATCTGTGTGTGTGTGAGAGTGTTTGTATATCTGTGTGTGTGTATGTGTGAGAGTGTTTATATATCTGTGTGTGTGTGAGTGGTTATATATCTGTGTGTGTGTGAGAGTGTTTGTATATCTGTGTGTGTGTATGTGTGAGAGTGTTTATATATCTGTGTGTGTGTGTGAGTGGTTATATATCTGTGTGTGTGTGAGTGTTTATATATCTGTGTGTGTGTGTGAGTGTTTATATATCTGCGTGTGTGTGAGAGTGTTTATATATCTGTGTGTGTGTGAGAGTGTTTATATATCTGTGTATGTGTTTGTGAGAGTGTTTATATATCTGTGTGTGTGTGTGTGTTTATGTATCTGTGTGTGTGTGCGAGTGTTTATATATCTGTGTGTGTGTTTGTGTGAGTGTTTATATATCCGTGTATGTGAGAGTGTTTGTATATCTGTGTGTGTGTATGTGTGAGAGTGTTTATATATCTGTGTGTGTTTGTGAGAGTTTATACATCTGTGTGTGTGTGCGAGTGTTTATATATCTGTGTGTGTGTGAGAGAGTGTTTATAAATCTGTGTCTGTGTGTGTGAGTGTTTATATATCTGTGTGTGTGTGTGTGTGTGAGAGTGTTTATATATCTGTGTGTGTGTGAGTGTTTATATATCTGTGTGTGTGTGTGCGAGCGTTTATATATCTGTGTGTGTGTTTGTGTGAGTGTTTATATATCCGTGTGTGTGTGTGAGTGGTTATATATCTGTGTGTGTGTGTGAGTGTTTATGTATCTGTGTGTGTGTGAGTGTTTATATATCTGTGTGTGTGTGAGTGTTTATATATCTGTGTGTGTGTGTGAGTGTTTATATATCTGCGTGTGTGTGAGAGTGTTTATGTATCTGTGTGTGTGTGAGAGTGTTTATGTATCTGTGTGTGTGTGAGTGTTTATATATCTGTGTGTGTGTGTGTGAGTGTTTATATATCTGCGTGTGTGTGAGAGTGTTTATGTATCTGTGTGTGTGTGAGTGTTTATATATCTGTGTGTGTGTGTGTGTGTGAGAGTGTTTATATATCTGTGTGTGTGTGTGTGTTTATATATCTGTGTGTGTGTGCGAGTGTTTATATATCTGTGTGTGTGTTTGTGTGAGTGTTTATATATCCGTGTATGTGAGAGTGTTTGTATATCTGTGTGTGTGTATGTGTGAGAGTGTTTATATATCTGTGTGTGTGTGTGAGTGGTTATATATCTCTGTGTGTGTGAGTGTTTATATATCTGTGTGTGTGTGTGAGTGTTTATATATCTGCGTGTGTGTGTGAGTGTTTATATATCTGTGTGTGTGTGTGTGAGAGTGTTTATATATCTGTGTGTGTTTATATATCTGTGTGTGTGTGCGAGTGTTTATATATCTGTGTGTGTGTTTGTGTGAGTGTTTATATATCCGTGTATGTGAGAGTGTTTATATATCTGTGTGTGTTTGTGAGAGTGTTTATATATCTGTGTGTGTGTGCGAGTGTTTATATATCTGTGTGTGTGTGAGAGAGTGTTTTTATATCTGTGTGTGTGTGAGAGTATTTATATATCTGTGTGTGTGTGTGAGAGTGTTTATATATCAGTGTGTGTGTGAGTGTTTATATATATGTGTGTGTATGTGTGAGTGTTTATATATCTGTGTGTGTTTGTGAGAGTTTATACATCTGTGCGTGTGTGAGAGTGTTTATATATCTGTGTGTGTTTGTGAGAGTGTTTAAAAATCTGTGTGTGTGTGTGTGTGTGAGAGAGTGTTTATATATCTGTGTGTGTGAGAGTGTTTATATATCTGTGTGTGTGTGCGAGTGTTTAAATATCTGTGTGTGTGTGAGAGTGTTTGTATATCTGTGTGTGTGTGCGAGTGTTTATATATCTGTGTGTGTGTTTGTGTGAGTGTTTATATATCTGTGTGTGTGTGTGAGTGTTTATATATCTGCGTGTGTGTGTGAGTGTTTATATATCTGTGTGTGTGTGTGAGTGTTTATATATCTGCGTGTGTGTGTGAGTGTTTATATATCTGTGTGTGTGTGTGTGTGAGAGTGTTTATATATCTGTGTGTGCTTATATATCTGTGTGTGTGTGCGAGTGTTTATATACCTGTGTGTGTGTTTGTGTGAGTGTTTATATATCCGTGTATGTGAGAGTGTTTATATATCTGTGTGTGTTTGTGAGAGTGTTTATATATCTGTGTGTGTGTGCGAGTGTTTATATATCTGTGTGTGTGTGAGAGAGTGTTTTTATATCTGTGTGTGTGTGAGAGTATTTATATATCTGTGTGTGTGTGTGAGAGTATTTATATATCTGTGTGTGTGTGTGAGAGTGTTTATATATCAGTGTGTGTGTGAGTGTTTATATATATGTGTGTGTATGTGTGAGTGTTTATATATCTGTGTGTGTTTGTGAGAGTTTATACATCTGTGCGTGTGTGAGAGTGTTTATATATCTGTGTGTGTGTGTGAGAGAGTGTTTATAAATCTGTGTCTGTGTGTGTGTGTTAATATATCTCTGTGTGTGTGTTTGAGAGTGTTTATATATCTGTGTGTGTATGAGTGTTTATATATCTGTGTGTGTGTGCGAGTGTTTATATATCTGTGTGTGTGTTTGTGTGAGTGTTTATATATCCGTGTGTGTGTGCGAGTGTTTATATATCTGTGTGTGTGTGAGAGAGTGTTTTTACATCTGTGTGTGTGTGTAAGAGAGTGTTTATATATCTGTGTCTGTGTGAGAGTGTTTATATATCTGTGTGCGTGTCAGAGAGTGTTTATATATCTGTGTGTGTGTGTGTGAGAGTGTTTATATATCTGTGTGTGTGTGAGTGTTTATATATCTGTGTGTGTGTGCGAGTGTTTATATATCTGTGTGTGTGTTTGTGTGAGTGTTTATATATCCGTGTGTGTGTGCGAGTGTTTATATATCTGTGTGTGTGTGAGAGAGTGTTTTTATATCTGTGTGTGTGTGAGAGTATTTATATATCTGTGTGTGTTTGTGAGAGTATTTATATATCTGTGTGTGTGTGAGTGTTTATATATCAGTGTGTGTGTGAGTGTTTATATATATGTGTGTGTATGTGTGAGTGTTTATATATCTGTGTGTGTTTGTGAGAGTTTATACATCTGTGTGTGTGTGAGAGTGTTTATAAATCTGTGTCTGTGTGTGTGAGTGTTTATATATCTGTGTGTGTGTGTGTGTGTGAGAGTGTTTATATATCTGTGTGTGTGTGAGTGTTTATATATCTGTGTGTGTGTGCGAGCGTTTATATATCTGTGTGTGTGTTTGTGTGAGTGTTTATATATCCGTGTGTGTGTGTGCGAGTGTTTATATCTCTGTGTGTGTGTGAGAGAGTGTTTTTATATCTGTGTGTGTGTGTAAGAGAGTGTTTATATATCTGTGTCTGTGTGAGAGTGTTTATATATCTGTGTGCGTGTCAGAGAGTGTTTATATATCTGTGTGTGTGAGAGTGTTTATATATCTGTGTGTGTGTGCGAGTGTTTAAATATCTGTGTGTGTGTGAGAGTGTTTATATATCTGTGTATGTGTTTGTGTGAGTGTTTATATATCTGTGTGTGTGTGAGAGTGTTTATATATCTGTGTATGTGTTTGTGTGAGTGTTTATATATCTGTGTGTGTGTGAGAGTGTTTATATATCTGTGTATGTGTTTGTGTGAGTGTTTATATATCTGTGTGTGTGTGAGAGTGTTTATATATCTGTGTATGTGTTTGTGAGAGTGTTTATATATCTGTGTGTGTGAGAGAGTGTTTATATATCTGTGTGTGTGTTTGTGAGAGAGTGTTTATATATTTGTGTGTGTGTGCGAGTGTTTAAATATCTGTGTGTGTGTGAGAGTGTTTGTATATCTGTGTGTGTGTATGTGTGAGAGTGTTTATATATCTGTGTGTGTGTGAGTGGTTATATATCTGTGTGTGTGTGAGAGTGTTTGTATATCTGTGTGTGTGTATGTGTGAGAGTGTTTATATATCTGTGTGTGTGTGTGAGTGGTTATATATCTGTGTGTGTGTGAGTGTTTATATATCTGTGTGTGTGTGTGAGTGTTTATATATCTGCGTGTGTGTGAGAGTGTTTATATATCTGTGTGTGTGTGAGAGTGTTTATATATCTGTGTATGTGTGCGAGTGTTTATATATCTGTGTGTGTGTTTGTGTGAGTGTTTATATATCCGTGTATGTGAGAGTGTTTGTATATCTGTGTGTGTGTATGTGTGAGAGTGTTTATATATCTGTGTGTGTGTGTGAGTGGTTATATATCTCTGTGTGTGTGAGTGTTTATATATCTGTGTGTGTGTGTGAGTGTTTATATATCTGCGTGTGTGTGTGAGTGTTTATATATCTGTGTGTGTGTGTGTGAGAGTGTTTATATATCTGTGTGTGTTTATATATCTGTGTGTGTGTGCGAGTGTTTATATATCTGTGTGTGTGTTTGTGTGAGTGTTTATATATCCGTGTATGTGAGAGTGTTTATATATCTGTGTGTGTTTGTGAGAGTGTTTATATATCTGTGTGTGTGTGCGAGTGTTTATATATCTGTGTGTGTGTGAGAGAGTGTTTTTATATCTGTGTGTGTGTGAGAGTATTTATATATCTGTGTGTGTGTGTGAGAGTATTTATATATCTGTGTGTGTGTGTGAGAGTGTTTATATATCAGTGTGTGTGTGAGTGTTTATATATATGTGTGTGTATGTGTGAGTGTTTATATATCTGTGTGTGTTTGTGAGAGTTTATACATCTGTGCGTGTGTGAGAGTGTTTATATATCTGTGTGTGTTTGTGAGAGTGTTTAAAAATCTGTGTGTGTGTGTGTGTGTGAGAGAGTGTTTATATATCTGTGTGTGTGAGAGTGTTTATATATCTGTGTGTGTGTGCGAGTGTTTAAATATCTGTGTGTGTGTGAGAGTGTTTGTATATCTGTGTGTGTGTGCGAGTGTTTATATATCTGTGTGTGTGTGTGAGAGAGTGTTTATAAATCTGTGTCTGTGTGTGTGTGTTAATATATCTCTGTGTGTGTGTTTGAGAGTGTTTATATATCTGTGTGTGTATGAGTGTTTATATATCTGTGTGTGTGTGCGAGTGTTTATATATCTGTGTGTGTGTTTGTGTGAGTGTTTATATATCCGTGTGTGTGTGCGAGTGTTTATATATCTGTGTGTGTGTGAGAGAGTGTTTTTACATCTGTGTGTGTGTGTAAGAGAGTGTTTATATATCTGTGTCTGTGTGAGAGTGTTTATATATCTGTGTGCGTGTCAGAGAGTGTTTATATATCTGTGTGTGTGTGTGTGAGAGTGTTTATATATCTGTGTGTGTGTGAGTGTTTATATATCTGTGTGTGTGTGCGAGTGTTTATATATCTGTGTGTGTGTTTGTGTGAGTGTTTATATATCCGTGTGTGTGTGCGAGTGTTTATATATCTGTGTGTGTGTGAGAGAGTGTTTTTATATCTGTGTGTGTGTGAGAGTATTTATATATCTGTGTGTGTTTGTGAGAGTATTTATATATCTGTGTGTGTGTGAGTGTTTATATATCAGTGTGTGTGTGAGTGTTTATATATATGTGTGTGTATGTGTGAGTGTTTATATATCTGTGTGTGTTTGTGAGAGTTTATACATCTGTGTGTGTGTGAGAGTGTTTATAAATCTGTGTCTGTGTGTGTGAGTGTTTATATATCTGTGTGTGTGTGTGTGTGTGAGAGTGTTTATATATCTGTGTGTGTGTGAGTGTTTATATATCTGTGTGTGTGTGCGAGCGTTTATATATCTGTGTGTGTGTTTGTGTGAGTGTTTATATATCCGTGTGTGTGTGTGCGAGTGTTTATATCTCTGTGTGTGTGTGAGAGAGTGTTTTTATATCTGTGTGTGTGTGTAAGAGAGTGTTTATATATCTGTGTCTGTGTGAGAGTGTTTATATATCTGTGTGCGTGTCAGAGAGTGTTTATATATCTGTGTGTGTGAGAGTGTTTATATATCTGTGTGTGTGTGCGAGTGTTTAAATATCTGTGTGTGTGTGAGAGTGTTTATATATCTGTGTATGTGTTTGTGTGAGTGTTTATATATCTGTGTGTGTGTGAGAGTGTTTATATATCTGTGTATGTGTTTGTGTGAGTGTTTATATATCTGTGTGTGTGTGAGAGTGTTTATATATCTGTGTATGTGTTTGTGTGAGTGTTTATATATCTGTGTGTGTGTGAGAGTGTTTATATATCTGTGTATGTGTTTGTGAGAGTGTTTATATATCTGTGTGTGTGAGAGAGTGTTTATATATCTGTGTGTGTGTTTGTGAGAGAGTGTTTATATATTTGTGTGTGTGTGCGAGTGTTTAAATATCTGTGTGTGTGTGAGAGTGTTTGTATATCTGTGTGTGTGTATGTGTGAGAGTGTTTATATATCTGTGTGTGTGTGAGTGGTTATATATCTGTGTGTGTGTGAGAGTGTTTGTATATCTGTGTGTGTGTATGTGTGAGAGTGTTTATATATCTGTGTGTGTGTGTGAGTGGTTATATATCTGTGTGTGTGTGAGTGTTTATATATCTGTGTGTGTGTGTGAGTGTTTATATATCTGCGTGTGTGTGAGAGTGTTTATATATCTGTGTGTGTGTGAGAGTGTTTATATATCTGTGTATGTGTTTGTGAGAGTGTTTATATATCTGTGTGTGTGTGTGTGTTTATGTATCTGTGTGTGTGTGCGAGTGTTTATATATCTGTGTGTGTGTTTGTGTGAGTGTTTATATATCCGTGTATGTGAGAGTGTTTGTATATCTGTGTGTGTGTATGTGTGAGAGTGTTTATATATCTGTGTGTGTTTGTGAGAGTTTATACATCTGTGTGTGTGTGCGAGTGTTTATATATCTGTGTGTGTGTGAGAGAGTGTTTATAAATCTGTGTCTGTGTGTGTGAGTGTTTATATATCTGTGTGTGTGTGTGTGTGTGAGAGTGTTTATATATCTGTGTGTGTGTGAGTGTTTATATATCTGTGTGTGTGTGTGCGAGCGTTTATATATCTGTGTGTGTGTTTGTGTGAGTGTTTATATATCCGTGTGTGTGTGTGAGTGGTTATATATCTGTGTGTGTGTGTGAGTGTTTATGTATCTGTGTGTGTGTGAGTGTTTATATATCTGTGTGTGTGTGAGTGTTTATATATCTGTGTGTGTGTGTGAGTGTTTATATATCTGCGTGTGTGTGAGAGTGTTTATGTATCTGTGTGTGTGTGAGAGTGTTTATGTATCTGTGTGTGTGTGAGTGTTTATATATCTGTGTGTGTGTGTGAGTGTTTATATATCTGCGTGTGTGTGAGAGTGTTTATGTATCTGTGTGTGTGTGAGTGTTTATATATCTGTGTGTGTGTGTGTGTGTGAGAGTGTTTATATATCTGTGTGTGTGTGTGTGTTTATATATCTGTGTGTGTGTGCGAGTGTTTATATATCTGTGTGTGTGTTTGTGTGAGTGTTTATATATCCGTGTATGTGAGAGTGTTTGTATATCTGTGTGTGTGTATGTGTGAGAGTGTTTATATATCTGTGTGTGTGTGTGAGTGGTTATATATCTCTGTGTGTGTGAGTGTTTATATATCTGTGTGTGTGTGTGAGTGTTTATATATCTGCGTGTGTGTGTGAGTGTTTATATATCTGTGTGTGTGTGTGTGAGAGTGTTTATATATCTGTGTGTGTTTATATATCTGTGTGTGTGTGCGAGTGTTTATATATCTGTGTGTGTGTTTGTGTGAGTGTTTATATATCCGTGTATGTGAGAGTGTTTATATATCTGTGTGTGTTTGTGAGAGTGTTTATATATCTGTGTGTGTGTGCGAGTGTTTATATATCTGTGTGTGTGTGAGAGAGTGTTTTTATATCTGTGTGTGTGTGAGAGTATTTATATATCTGTGTGTGTGTGTGAGAGTATTTATATATCTGTGTGTGTGTGTGAGAGTGTTTATATATCAGTGTGTGTGTGAGTGTTTATATATATGTGTGTGTATGTGTGAGTGTTTATATATCTGTGTGTGTTTGTGAGAGTTTATACATCTGTGCGTGTGTGAGAGTGTTTATATATCTGTGTGTGTTTGTGAGAGTGTTTAAAAATCTGTGTGTGTGTGTGTGTGTGAGAGAGTGTTTATATATCTGTGTGTGTGAGAGTGTTTATATATCTGTGTGTGTGTGCGAGTGTTTAAATATCTGTGTGTGTGTGAGAGTGTTTGTATATCTGTGTGTGTGTGCGAGTGTTTATATATCTGTGTGTGTGTTTGTGTGAGTGTTTATATATCTGTGTGTGTGTGTGAGTGTTTATATATCTGCGTGTGTGTGTGAGTGTTTATATATCTGTGTGTGTGTGTGAGTGTTTATATATCTGCGTGTGTGTGTGAGTGTTTATATATCTGTGTGTGTGTGTGTGTGAGAGTGTTTATATATCTGTGTGTGCTTATATATCTGTGTGTGTGTGCGAGTGTTTATATACCTGTGTGTGTGTTTGTGTGAGTGTTTATATATCCGTGTATGTGAGAGTGTTTATATATCTGTGTGTGTTTGTGAGAGTGTTTATATATCTGTGTGTGTGTGCGAGTGTTTATATATCTGTGTGTGTGTGAGAGAGTGTTTTTATATCTGTGTGTGTGTGAGAGTATTTATATATCTGTGTGTGTGTGTGAGAGTATTTATATATCTGTGTGTGTGTGTGAGAGTGTTTATATATCAGTGTGTGTGTGAGTGTTTATATATATGTGTGTGTATGTGTGAGTGTTTATATATCTGTGTGTGTTT
>NC_092743.1:3796483-3803983 GCF_047496795.1 Chiloscyllium punctatum
TTATATATCTGTGTGTGTGTGCGAGTGTTTATATATCTGTGTGTGTGTTTGTGTGAGTGTTTATATATCCGTGTGTGTGTGCGAGTGTTTATATATCTGTGTGTGTTTGTGAGAGTGTTTACATATCTATGTGTGTGTGCGAGTGTTTATATATCTGTGTGTGTGTGAGAGAGTGTTTTTATATCTGTGTGTGTGTGTAAGAGAGTGTTTATATATCTGTGTCTGTGTGACAGTGTTTATATATCTGTGTGCATGTGAGAGAGTGTTTATATATCTGTGTGTGTGTTTGTGAGAGTGTTTAAAAATCTGTGTGTATGTGTGTGTGAGAGAGTGTTTATATATCTGTGTGTGAGAGTGTTTATATATCTGTGTGTGTGTGCGAGTGTTTAAATATCTGTGTGTGTGTGAGAGTGTTTGTTTATCTGTGTGTGTGTGCGAGTGTTTATATATCTGTGTGTGTGTGAGTATTTATATATCTGTGTGTGTGTGCGAGTGTTTATATATCTGTGCGTGTGTTTGTGTGAGTGTTTATATATCCATGTGTGTGTGCGAGTGTTTATATACCTGTGTGTGTTTGTGAGAGTGTTTAAAAATCTGTGTGTATGTGTGTGTGAGAGAGTGTTTATATATCTGTGTGTGTGAGAGTGTTTATATATCTGTGTGTGTGTGCGAGTGTTTAAATATCTGTGTGTGTGTGAGAGTGTTTGTATATCTGTGTGTGTGTCTGTGAGTGTTTATATATCTGTGTGCGTGTGCGAGTGTTTATATATCTGTGTGTGTGTGTGTGTGTGTGTGAGTGTTTATATATCTGTGTGTGTGTGAGAGTGTTTATATCTCTGTGTGTGTGTGATTGTTTATATATCTGTGTGTGTGTGAGAGAGTGTTTATATATCTGTGTGTGTGTGCGAGTGTTTATATATCTGTGTGTGTGGGTGTTTATATAGTTGTGTGTGTGTGAGAGTGTTTATATATCTGTGTCAGTGTGTGAGTTTGTGAGAGTGTTTATATATCTGTGTGTGTGAGAGTGTTTATATTTCTGTGTGTGTGAGAGTGTTTATATCTTTGTGTGTGTGTGTGTGAGTCTTTATATACTGTGAGTGTGTGAGAGTGTTTATATATCTGTGTGTGTGTGTGAGAGTGTTTATATATCTGTGTATGTGTGTGAGTGTTTATATATCTGTGTCTGTGTGTGTGAGAGTGTTTATATATCTGTGTGTGTGAGTGTTTATATATCTGGGTGTGTGTGTTTATATATCTGTGTGTGTGTGAGTGTTTATATATCTGTGTATGTGAGTGTTTCTATATCTGTGTGTGTGTATATATCTGTGTGTTTGTGAGAGAGTGTTTATATATCTGTGTGTGTGTGTGAGAGAGTCTCTATATATCTGTGTGTGTGTGGTTGTATATCTGTGTGTGTGTGTGTGTGTGAGTGTATATATATCTGTGTGTGTGTGTGAGTGTTTGTATGTCTGTGTGTGTGTGAGTGTTTCTATATCTGTGTGTGTGTTTGTGTGTATATATCTGGGTGTGTTTGTGTGTGTGTGTGAGAGTGTTTTTATATCTGTGTGTGTGTGTGAGAGAGTGTATATATATCTGTGCGTGTGTGTGAGAGTGTATATATATCTATGTGTATGTGAGAGAGTGTTTATATATCTGTGTCTGTGTGTGAGAGTGTTTATATATCTGGGTGTGTGAGTGTTTATATAACTGTGTGTGTATATATCTGTATGTTTGTGAGAGAGTGTTTATATATCTGTGTGTGTTTGTGTGAGTGTTTATATATCTGTGTGTGTGTGTGAGAGAGTCTTTATATACCTGTGTGTGTTTTTGTGTTTATATATCTGTGTGTGTTTGTGTGAGTGTTTATATACCTGTGTGTGTTTATGTGAGTGTTTATATATCTGTGTGTGTGTGTGTGTGAGAGAGTCTTTATATACCTGTGTGTGTTTGTGTTTATATATCTGTGTGTGTGTGAGTGTTTATATATCTGTGTGTGTGTTTGTGTGAGAGTGTTTATATATCTCTGTGTGTGTGTGTGTGTGAGTGTTTATATATCTGTGTGTGTGTGTGTGAGAGAGTGTTTATATAAATCTGTGTGTGTGAGAATGTTAATATATCTGTGTGTGTGAGTGTTTATATATCTGTGTGTGTGTGAGAGAGTGTTTATATGTCTCTGTGTGTGTGTGTGTGCGAGTGTTAATATATCTGTGTGTGTGTGTGTGAGAGTGTTTATATATCTGTGTGTGTGTGTGAGTGTTTATATATCTGTGTGTGTGAGAGAGTGTTTATATATCTGTGTGTGCGTGTGTGTGAGTGTTTATATATCTGTGTGTGTGTGAGAGAGTGTTTATATATCTGTGTCTGTGTGTGAGAGTGTTTATATATCTGGGTGTGTGTGAGTGTTTGTATATCTGTGTGTGTGTGTGTTTATATATCTGTGTGTGTGTGAGTGTTTGTATATCTGTGTTTTATATATCTGTGTGTTTGTGAGAGAGTGTTTATATATCTGTGTGCGTTTGTGTGAGTGTTTATATATCTGTGTGTGTGTGTGAGTGTTCATATATCTGTGTGTGTGTGTGTGAGAGTGTTTATATATGTGTGTGTGTGTTTATATATCTGTGTGTGTGTGCGAGTGTTTATATATCTGTGTGTGTGTTTGTGTGAGTGTTTATATATCCGTGTATGTGAGAGTGTTTATATATCTGTGTGTGTTTGTGAGAGTGTTTATATATCTGTGTGTGTGTGCGAGTGTTTATATATCTGTGTGTGTGTGAGAGAGTGTTTTTATATCTCTGTGTGTGTGAGAGTATTTATATATCTGTGTGTGTGTGTGAGAGTATTTATATATCTGTGTGTGTGTGTGAGTGTTTATATATCAGTGTGTGTGTGAGTGTTTATATATATGTGTGTGTATGTGTGAGTGTTTATATATCTGTGTGTGTTTGTGAGAGTTTATACATCTGTGTGTGTGTGAGAGTGTTTATATATCTGTGTGTGTGTGTGAGAGAGTGTTTATAAATCTGTGTCTGTGTGTGTGAGTGTTAATATATCTCTGTGTGTGTGTGTGAGAGTGTTTATATATCTGTGTGTGTGTGAGTGTTTATATATCTGTGTGTGTGTGCGAGTGTTTATATATCTGTGTGTGTGTTTGTGTGAGTGTTTATATATCCGTGTGTGTGTGCGAGTGTTTATATATCTGTGTGTGTGTGAGAGAGTGTTTTTATATCTGTGTGTGTGTGAGAGTATTTATATATCTCTGTGTGTGTGTGAGAGTATTTATATATCTGTGTGTGTGTGTAAGAGAGTGTTTATATATCTGTGTCTGTGTGAGAGTGTTTATATATCTGTGTGCGTGTCAGAGAGTGTTTATATATCTGTGTGTGTGTTTGTGAGAGTGTTTAAAAATCTGTGTGTGTGTGTGTGTGTGACAGAGTGTTTATATATCTGTGTGTGTGAGAGTGTTTGTATATCTGTGTGTGTGTGTGCGAGTGTTTATATATCTGTGTGTGTATGTGTGTGTGAGTGTTTATGTATCTGTGTGTGTGTGCGAGTGTTTATATATCTGTGTGTGTTTGTGTGAGTGTTTATATATCTGTGTGTGTGTGCGAGTGTTTATATATCTGTGTGTGTTTGTGAGAGTGTTTATATATCTGTGTGTGAGTGCGAGTGTTAAAATATCTGTGTGTGTGTGAGAGAGCGTTTTTACATCGGTGTGTGTGTGTAAGAGTGTGTTTCTATATCTGTGTCTGTGTAAGAGTGTTTATATATCTGTGTGCGTGTGAGAGAGTGTTTATATATCTGTGTGTGTGTTTGTGAGAGTGTTTATATATCTGTGTCTGTGTGAGAGTGTTTATATATCTGTGTGCGTGTCAGAGAGTGTTTATATATCTGTGTGTGTGTTTGTGAGAGTGTTTAAAAATCTGTGTGTGTGTGTGTGTGTGTGAGAGAGTGTTTATATATCTGTGTGTGTGAGAGTGTTTGTATATCTGTGTGTGTGTGTGCGAGTGTTTATATATCTGTGTGTGTGTGTGTGTGAGTGTTTATGTATCTGTGTGTGTGTGCGAGTGTTTATATATCTGTGTGTGTTTGTGTGAGTGTTTATGTATCTGTGTGTGTGTGCGAGTGTTTATATATCTGTGTGTGTTTGTGAGAGTGTTTATATATCTGTGTGTGAGTGCGAGTGTTTATATATCGGTGTGTGTGTGAGAGAGTGTTTTTATATCTGTGTGTGTGTGAGAGTATTTATATATCTCTGTGTGTGTGTGAGAGTATTTATATATCTGTGTGTGTGTGTAAGAGAGTGTTTATATATCTGTGTCTGTGTGAGAGTGTTTATATATCTGTGTGCGTGTCAGAGAGTGTTTATATATCTGTGTGTGTGTTTGTGAGAGTGTTTAAAAATCTGTGTGTGTGTGTGTGTGTGACAGAGTGTTTATATATCTGTGTGTGTGAGAGTGTTTGTATATCTGTGTGTGTGTGTGCGAGTGTTTATATATCTGTGTGTGTGTGTGTGTGTGAGTGTTTATGTATCTGTGTGTTTGTGCGAGTGTTTATATATCTGTGTGTGTTTGTGTGAGTGTTTATATATCTGTGTGTGTGTGCGAGTGTTTATATATCTGTGTGTGTTTGTGAGAGTGTTTATATATCTGTGTGTGAGTGCGAGTGTTAAAATATCTGTGTGTGTGTGAGAGAGCGTTTTTACATCGGTGTGTGTGTGTAAGAGAGTGTTTCTATATCTGTGTCTGTGTAAGAGTGTTTATATATCTGTGTGCGTGTGAGAGAGTGTTTATATATCTGTGTGTGTGTTTGTGAGAGTGTTTAAAAATCTGTGTGTATGTGTGTGTGAGAGAGTGTTTATATATCTGTGTGTGTGTGAGTGTTTATATATCTGTGTGTGTGTGCGAGTGTTAAAATATCTGTGCGTGTGTGAGAGTGTTTGTATATCTGTGTGTGTGTCTGTGAGTGTTTATATATCTGTGTGTGTGTGCGAGTGTTTATATATCTGTGTGTGTGTGCGAGTGTTTATATATCTGTGTGTGTGTGAGTGTTTATATACTTGTGTGTGTGTGAGAGTGTTTATATATCTGTGTCAGTGTGTGTGTGTGTGAGAGTGTTTATATTTCTGTGTGTGTGAGAGTGTTTATATATCTGTGTATGTGTTTGAGTGAGTGTTTATATATCTGTGTGTGTGTGAGAGTGTTTATATATCTGTGTATGTGTTTGTGTGAGTGTTTATATATCTGTGTGTGTGTGAGAGTGTTTATATATCTGTGTATGTGTTTGTGAGAGTGTTTATATATCTGTGTGTGTGAGAGAGTGTTTATATATCTGTGTGTGTGTTTGTGAGAGAGTGTTTATATATTTGTGTGTGTGTGCGAGTGTTTCAATATCTGTGTGTGTGAGAGTGTTTGTATATCTGTGTGTGTGTATGTGTGCGAGTGTTTATATATCTGTGTGTGTGTGTGACTGTTTATATATCTGTGTGTGTGTGCGAGTGTTTATATATCTGTGTGTGTGTGTGAGTGTTCATATATCTGTGTGTGTGTGTGTGAGAGTGTTTATATATGTGTGTGTGTGTTTATATATCTGTGTGTGTGTTTGTGTGAGTGTTTATATATCCGTGTATGTGAGAGTGTTTATATATCTGTGTGTGTTTGTGAGAGTGTTTATATATCTGTGTGTGTGTGCGAGTGTTTATATATCTGTGTGTGTGTGAGAGAGTGTTTTTATATCTGTGTGTGTGTGAGAGTATTTATATATCTGTGTGTGTTTGTGAGAGTATTTATATATCTGTGTGTGTGTGAGTGTTTATATATCAGTGTGTGTGTGAGTGTTTATATATATGTGTGTGTATGTGTGAGTGTTTATATATCTGTGTGTGTTTGTGAGAGTTTATACATCTGTGTGTGTGAGAGAGTGTTTATAAATCTGTGTCTGTGTGTGTGAGTGTTTATATATCTGTGTGTGTGTGTGTGTGTGAGAGTGTTTATATATCTGTGTGTGTGTGAGTGTTTATATATCTGTGTGTGTGTGCGAGCGTTTATATATCTGTGTGTGTGTTTGTGTGAGTGTTTATATATCCGTGTGTGTGTGTGCGAGTGTTTATATCTCTGTGTGTGTGTGAGAGAGTGTTTTTATATCTGTGTGTGTGTGTAAGAGAGTGTTTATATATCTGTGTCTGTGTGAGAGTGTTTATATATCTGTGTGCGTGTCAGAGAGTGTTTATATATCTGTGTGTGTGAGAGTGTTTATATATCTGTGTGTGTGTGCGAGTGTTTAAATATCTGTGTGTGTGTGAGAGTGTTTATATATCTGTGTATGTGTTTGTGTGAGTGTTTATATATCTGTGTGTGTGTGAGAGTGTTTATATATCTGTGTATGTGTTTGTGTGAGTGTTTATATATCTGTGTGTGTGTGAGAGTGTTTATATATCTGTGTGTGTGTTTGTGAGAGAGTGTTTATATATTTGTGTGTGTGTGCGAGTGTTTAAATATCTGTGTGTGTGTGAGAGTGTTTGTATATCTGTGTGTGTGTATGTGTGAGAGTGTTTATATATCTGTGTGTGTGTGAGTGGTTATATATCTGTGTGTGTGTGAGAGTGTTTGTATATCTGTGTGTGTGTATGTGTGAGAGTGTTTATATATCTGTGTGTGTGTGTGAGTGGTTATATATCTGTGTGTGTGTGAGTGTTTATATATCTGTGTGTGTGTGTGAGTGTTTATATATCTGCGTGTGTGTGAGAGTGTTTATATATCTGTGTGTGTGTGAGAGTGTTTATATATCTGTGTATGTGTTTGTGAGAGTGTTTATATATCTGTGTGTGTGTGTGTGTTTATGTATCTGTGTGTGTGTGCGAGTGTTTATATATCTGTGTGTGTGTTTGTGTGAGTGTTTATATATCCGTGTATGTGAGAGTGTTTGTATATCTGTGTGTGTGTATGTGTGAGAGTGTTTATATATCTGTGTGTGTTTGTGAGAGTTTATACATCTGTGTGTGTGTGCGAGTGTTTATATATCTGTGTGTGTGTGAGAGAGTGTTTATAAATCTGTGTCTGTGTGTGTGAGTGTTTATATATCTGTGTGTGTGTGTGTGTGTGAGAGTGTTTATATATCTGTGTGTGTGTGAGTGTTTATATATCTGTGTGTGTGTGTGCGAGCGTTTATATATCTGTGTGTGTGTTTGTGTGAGTGTTTATATATCCGTGTGTGTGTGTGAGTGGTTATATATCTGTGTGTGTGTGTGAGTGTTTATGTATCTGTGTGTGTGTGAGTGTTTATATATCTGTGTGTGTGTGAGTGTTTATATATCTGTATGTGAGAGTGTTTATATATCTGTGTGTGTGTGTGAGTGTTTATATATCTGCGTGTGTGTGAGAGTGTTTATGTATCTGTGTGTGTGTGAGAGTGTTTATGTATCTGTGTGTGTGTGTGAGTGTTTATATATCTGTGTGTGTGTGTGAGTGTTTATATATCTGCGTGTGTGTGAGAGTGTTTATGTAT
>NC_092743.1:3818983-3820954 GCF_047496795.1 Chiloscyllium punctatum
GGTGATGTGGGTTTGGGGACTGTAATTTGTCCAAGCTGTAAGTGGATGGTCAGAGAGGGGAGTCTCTCACTGCAGCAGGTGGAGAGGGGGCTGGAAAGCTTAAAAACAAAGAGGGAAAGGAGAGAGAGAAAACCAGCAATCCCTTTGGTGTGCGATATCAACAGCTTCCAGTCAAGTCTGTGTGTGTGTGAGTGTGTGTTTGTGAATGAGAGAGAGTGAGTGTGTGTGAGAGAGTGTATGTGAGTGTGTGTGTTTGTGAGTATATGTGAGTGTGAGGTTGTGTGCATGTGTGTGAGTGTATGTGAGTGTGAGTGTGTTTGTGAGTGAGTGTGTGTGAACATAGCCATTCAGCCCATCAAGCCTATCCAACCAGTCAGTGAGGTCATGGCTGAGTTGTGGTCGAACTCCATATCCCTTCACATCATCGGTTAATAAAAATGTATTTACCTCAGATTTAAAATAAATAATGGATCTAGTTGAAATTTGTACACATGCATACTCACAGGCTTAAACAGTGTGTGAGAATCGATGGGTTTGCTTGTCTCTGTACATGTATCTGAGAGAGTTTGTAACTGTGTGAGTGAATGTATCAGTGTGAGTGTGTCTGTCTGTGTGATTGTGTCGCTCTGAGTGTATGTTTGCAGATATCTATCTGAGTGTGTGTGTGCACCCATGCATGAGTGTCTGAGTGTGTGTGTGTGTAAGTGAGTAAGTGTGAGTATGAATGTGAGTGTGTGAGCGTGAGAGAGTGTGTGCTTATGAGTGAGAGTTTGTGAGAGTGAGTGAGAGTGAGTTACTGTTCCTCCCCTGTGGTGTGTGAGTGAAGTAGCCTCTGGTCTCTATTCACCAGCAGCTGCCAGCACTGGGTGGTACTGCCTCCTGGTTAAGGGAGACCGCAGGCTCTTCGCAGTGAGCTGATTGGCCCGTGGCTTAGTGAATGTTTGGGATTGGCTATAAATCAGTAGGGCTGAGCTGAGGCCAGCCAATTGGAGGCCGTCCATTCACTGGATCCATCTCTCTCTCTCTCTCTCTTTCTGCACAGTTGCTGCCTGGTCTGCTGGGGTTTTCCAGAACGTTCTGTTGTTATAGTGACAGGTTTTTGGCCCAGCCCGCTGTGGAGTGCCTGTGGCCTGGTGGGGGTGTACCATGGATTTGAAAGGAGGCTCCGAGAGCAGCAGTGAGAGCATTCGGCCCTCCAACCTCGAGTCCTTCGCCAGTAGATCCACTCTGCATGGGATCAGCCACATCTTTGCCTACGGACCAATGAGCATCCGCAGGATTCTGTGGATTCTTTCCTTCCTGGGTTCCTTCAGTCTCCTGTCACTAGTCTGTGTGGAGCGGGTCAGTTATTATTTCGAATATCCTCACGTGACCAAACTGGACGAGGTGTCAGCTGGGAACCTGACCTTTCCCGCTGTCACGATCTGTAACCTCAATGAGTTTCGCTTCTCCCAGATCACCCAGAACGACCTGTACCATGTCGGGGAGTTCCTGGCATTGCTGAACGAACGCTACGAGATCACCAGGCCGGCACTGGCAGAGCCCCACGTCCTGGCTGCTCTGAAGAAACTCGCCAACTTCCGTCACTTCAAGCCCAAACCGTTCAACATGTCTGACTTCTACAATCGCACAGGCCACACCATCCACGACATGTTGTTGATGTGTACCTACCGCGGTGAAAACTGTACGCACCACAACTTCACCACCGTGAGTACTTCAGCACCACTCTCACTGCTGGCCCAGCGGATGGGGAGGGGCTGGGAGAGGGAGGGGGGGGGTCTGTGCTGCATTGTGTGTGGGAGGGATCCTCTCCTGAACCAAGTGGGGCCCAGCATTCATCGAGATTGCAGGGGTCATGGAATCCTTACAGTGCAGAGAGAGGCCATTCAGCCCATCGAGTCCACACTGACCATCCAAAGAGCACCCTGCCCAGACTCACTCTCCTACCCCTAACCCGGCATTTCCCACTGC
>NC_092743.1:3932288-3934788 GCF_047496795.1 Chiloscyllium punctatum
AGTGAGAGAGAGAGAGAGAGGAGAGGGAGAGAGAGTGTTATACAGTCAGAGAGTGAGAGGGAGAGGAGGGGAGAGAGAGTGTTATACAGTCAGAGAGAGAGAGGGAGAGAGAGGAGTGTTATACAGTCAGAGAGTGAGAGGAGAGAGAGGGAGTGTTATACAGTCAGAGAGAGAGAGAGAGGAGAGGGAGAGGAGTGTTATACAGTCAGAGAGTGAGAGGGAGAGGGAGGAGAGGGAGTGTTATACAGTCAGAGAGTGAGAGAGAGAGAGAGGAGTGTTATACAGTCAGAGAGAGAGAGGAGAGAGGGAGAGGAGTGTTATACAGTCAGAGAGAGAGAGAGAGAGAGAGAGAGAGAGAGAGGAGAGTGTTATACAGTCAGAGAGAGAGAGAGAGGGAGAGGGAAGAGGAGAGAGAGGAGAGGAGTGTTATACAGTCAGAGAGTGAGAGAGAGGGAGAGGAGAGAGGGAGAGAGAGTGTTATACAGTCAGAGAGTGAGAGAGAGAGAGGGAGAGGGAGAGGGAGTGTTATACAGTCAGAGAGTGAGAGAGAGAGAGGAGTGTTATACAGTCAGAGAGAGAGAGAGAGAGGAGAGGAGAGGAGTGTTATACAGTCAGAGAGTGAGAGAGAGAGGAGAGGGAGAGGGAGTGTTATACAGTCAGAGAGAGAGAGAGAGAGAGGGAGTGTATACAGTCAGAGAGTGAGAGGGAGTGTTATACAGTCAGAGGAGAGAGGAGAGAGAGAGAGAGAGGAGTGTTATACAGTCAGAGAGTGAGAGAGAGGAGAGGGAGAGGGAGAGGGAGTGTTATACAGTCAGAGAGTGAGAGAGAGAGAGGGAGAGGGAGAGGGAGTGTTATACAGTCAGAGAGAGAGAGGGAGAGGGAGAGGGAGTGTTATACAGTCAGAGAGTGAGAGAGAGAGAGGAGAGAGAGAGGGAGAGGAGTGTTATACAGTCAGAGAGTGAGAGGGAGAGGGAGTGTTATACAGTCAGAGAGAGAGGAGAGGGAGAGGGAGAGAGAGTGTTATACAGTCAGAGAGTGAGAGAGAGGAGAGGGAGAGGGAGAGGGAGTGTTATACAGTCAGAGAGTGAGAGAGAGAGGGAGAGGGAGTGTTATACAGTCAGAGAGTGAGAGAGAGAGGAGAGGGAGAGGAGTGTTATACAGTCAGAGAGTGAGAGGAGAGAGAGGGAGAGGGAGTGTTATACAGTCAGAGAGTGAGAGAGAGAGAGGGAGAGGGAGTGTTATACAGTCAGAGAGTGAGAGAGAGGGAGAGGGAGAGGGAGAGGGAGTGTTATACAGTCAGACGAGTGAGAGAGAGAGAGGGAGAGGGAGAGGGAGTGTTATACAGTCAGAGAGAGAGAGAGGAGAGAGAGAGGGAGTGTTATACAGTCAGAGAGTGAGAGAGAGAGGGAGGGAGAGGGAGTGTTATACAGTCAGAGAGTGAGAGAGAGGGAGAGGGAGTGTTATACAGTCAGAGAGAGAGAGAGGAGAGGGAGAGGGAGAGGGAGTGTTATACAGTCAGAGAGTGAGAGAGAGAGGGAGGGAGAGGGAGGGTGTTATACAGTCAGAGTGAGAGAGAGAGAGGGAGAGGGAGTGTTATACAGTCAGAGTGAGAGAGAGAGGGAGAGGGAGAGAGAGGAGTGTTATACAGTCAGAGAGTGAGAGAGAGAGAGAGGGAGAGGGAGTGTTATACAGTCAGAGAGTGAGAGAGAGAGAGAGGGAGAGGGAGTGTTATACAGTCAGAGAGTGAGGAGAGAGAGGGAGAGGGAGAGGGAGTGTTATACAGTCAGAGAGAGTGAGAGGGAGAGGGAGAGGGAGTGTTATACAGTCAGAGAGTGAGAGGAGAGAGGGAGGAGAGGAGTGTTATACAGTCAGAGAGTGAGAGAGAGAGAGGGAGAGGGAGGGAGAGGGAGTGTTATACAGTCAGAGGTGAGAGGAGAGGGAGAGGGAGAGGGAGTGTTATACAGTCAGAGAGTGAGAGGGAGAGGGAGGGAGAGGGAGTGTTATACAGTCAGAGAGTGAGAGAGAGAGGGAGGTAGTCAGAGGGAGAGGGAGAGGGAGTGTTATACAGTCAGAGAGAGAGTGAGAGGGAGAGGGAGAGGGAGTGTTATACAGTCAGAGAGTGAGAGGGAGAGGGAGGGAGAGGGAGTGTTATACAGTCAGAGAGTGAGAGAGAGAGAGGAGTGTTATACAGTCAGAGAGTGAGAGGGAGAGGGAGTGTTATACAGTCAGAGAGAGAGTGAGAGGGAGAGGGAGAGAGAGTGTTATACAGTCAGAGAGTGAGAGGGAGTGGGAGGGAGAGGGAGTGTTATACAGTCAGAGAGTGAGAGAGAGAGGGAGTGTTATACAGTCAGAGAGTGAGAGGGAGAGGAGTGTTATACAGTCAGAGAGAGAGTGAGAGGGAGAGGGAGAGAGAGTGTTATACAGTCAGAGAGTGAGAGGGAGAGGAGGGAGAGGGAGTGTTATACAGTCAGAGAGTGAGAGGGAGTGGAGGGAGAGGGAG
>NC_092743.1:3939788-4002288 GCF_047496795.1 Chiloscyllium punctatum
GTGTACTGGGGGAGGGGGGTCACGGTGAGTGTACTGGGGGAGGGGGGGTCACGGTGAGTGTACTGGGGGAGAGGGGGGTCTCGGTGTGTGTACTGGGGGAGGGGGGTCACGGTGAGTGTACTGGGGGAGGGGGGTCACGGTGAGTGTACTGGGGGAGGGGGGGTCACGGTGAGTGTACTGGGGGAGAGGGGGGTCTCGGTGTGTGTACTGGGGGAGGGGGGTCACGGTGAGTGTACTGGGGGAGGGGGGGTCACGGTGAGTGTACTGGGGGGAGGGGGGGTCACGGTGAGTGTACTGGGGGAGGGGGGTCACAGTGAGTGTACTGGGGGAGGGGGGGTCACGGTGAGTGTACTGGGGGAGGGGGGTCAAGGTGAGTGTACTGGGGGAGGGGGGTCACGGTGAGTGTACTGGGGGAGGGGGGTCACGGTGAGTGTACTGGGGGGGAGGGGGGTCACGGTGAGTGTACTGGGGGAGGGGGGTCACGGTGAGTGTACTGGGGGAGGGGGGTCACGGTGAGTGTACTGGGGGAGGGGGGGTCACGGTGACTGTACTGGGGGAGGGGGGGTCACGGTGACTGTACTGGGGGGGAGGGGGGTCACGGTGAGTGTACTGGGGGAGAGGGGGTCAAGGTGAGTGTACTG
Organism: Chiloscyllium punctatum; assembly: GCF_047496795.1. Classification (NCBI taxonomy): domain Eukaryota; kingdom Metazoa; phylum Chordata; class Chondrichthyes; order Orectolobiformes; family Hemiscylliidae; genus Chiloscyllium; species Chiloscyllium punctatum. The sequence goes on from NC_092743.1 coordinate 3,940,430, forward strand.
GGGGGGAGGGGGGGTCAAGGTGAGTGTACTGGGGGAGGGGGGTCACGGTGAGTGTACTGGGGGAGGGGGGTCACGGTGAGTGTACTGGGGGAGGGGGGGTCACGGTGAGTGTACTGGGGGAGGGGGGGTCACGGTGACTGTACTGGGGGAGAGGGGGGTCACGGTGAGTGTACTGGGGGGGAGGGGGGTCACGGTGAGTGTACTGGGGGAGGGGGGGTCACGGTGACTGTACTGGGGGGGAGGGGGGTCACGGTGAGTGTACTGGGGGGGAGGGGGGTCACGGTGAGTGTACTGGGGGGGGGGTCACGGTGAGTGTACTGGGGGAGGGGGGTCACGGTGTGTGTACTGGGGGAGGGGGGGTCAAGGTGAGTGTACTGGGGGAGGGGGGTCACGGTGAGTGTACTGGGGGAGGGGGGTCACGGTGAGTGTACTGGGGGAGAGGGGGTCACGGTGAGTGTACTGGGGGAGGGGGGGTCACGGTGAGTGTACTGGGGGAGGGGGGGGTCACGGTGAGTGTACTGGGGGAGGGGGGTCAAGGTGAGTGTACTGGGGGAGGGGGGTCACGGTGAGTGTACTGGGGGAGGGGGGTCACGGTGAGTGTACTGGGGGAGGGGGGGTCACGGTGAGTGTACCGGGGGAGGGGGGGTCACGGTGAGTGTACTGGGGGAGGGGGGGTCACAGTGACTGTACTGGGGGGAGGGGGGGTCACGGTGAGTGTACTGGGGGAGGGGGGGTCACAGTGACTGTACTGGGGGAGGGGGGGTCACGGTGAGTGTACTGGGGGAGGGGGGGTCACAGTGACTGTACTGGGGGGAGGGGGGGTCACGGTGAGTGTACTGGGGGAGGGGGGGTCACAGTGAGTGTACTGGGGGGGAGGGGGGGTCACAGTGAGTGTACCGGGGGAGGGGGGGTCACGGTGTGTGTACTGGGGGAGGGGGGGTCACGGTGAGTGTACTGGGGGAGGGGGGGTCATGGTGAGTGTACTGGGGGGGAGGGGGGGGTCACGGTGAGTGTACTGGGGGAGGGGGGGTCACGGTGAGTGTACTGGGGGGGAGGGGGGGGTCACGGTGAGTGTACTGGGGGAGGGGGGGTCACGGTGAGTGTACTGGGGGAGGGGGGGTCACGGTGTGTGTACTGGGGGAGGGGGGGTCACGGTGTGTGTACTGGGGGAGGGGGGGTCACGGTGAGTGTACTGGGGGAGGGGGGTCACGGTGAGTGTACTGGGGAGGGGGGTCACGGTGAGTGTACTGGGGGAGGGGGGGTCACGGTGACTGTACTGGGGGAGGGGGGGTCACGGTGTGTGTACTGGGGGAGGGGGGGTCACGGTGTGTGTACTGGGGGAGGGGGGGTCACGGTGAGTGTACTGGGGGAGGGGGGGTCACGGTGAGTGTACTGGGGGGGGGTCACGGTGAGTGTACTGGGGGAGGGGGGGTCACGGTGAGTGTACTGGGGGAGGGGGGGTCACGGTGAGTGTACTGGGGGGGGGTCACGGTGAGTGTACTGGGGGAGGGGGGGGTCACGGTGAGAGTACTGGGGGAGGGGGGGTCACGGTGAGTGTACTGGGGGAGGGGGGTCACGGTGAGTGTACTGGGGGGGAGGGGGGGGTCACAGTGAGTGTACTGGGGGAGGGGGGGTCAAGGTGAGTGTACTGGGGGAGGGGGGGTCACGGTGTGTGTACTGGGGGAGGGGGGGTCACGGTGAGTGTACTGGGGGAGGGGGGTCACGGTGAGAGTACTGGGGGAGGGGGGGGTCACGGTGTGTGTACTGGGGGAGGGGGGGTCACGGTGAGTGTACTGGGGGGGAGGGGGGTCACGGTGACTGTACTGGGGGAGAGGGGGGTCACGGTGAGTGTACTGGGGGAGGGGGGTCACGGTGAGAGTACTGGGGGAGGGGGGGGTCACGGTGTGTGTACTGGGGGAGGGGGGGTCACGGTGAGTGTACTGGGGGAGGGGGGTCACGGTGAGTGTACTGGGGGAGGGGGGGTCAAGGTGAGTGTACTGGGGGAGGGGGGGGTCACGGTGAGTGTACTGGGGGAGGGGGGGTCACGGTGAGTGTACTGGGGGAGGGGGGTCACGGTGAGTGTACTGGGGGAGGGGGGGTCAAGGTGAGTGTACTGGGGGAGGGGGGGGGTCACGGTGAGTGTACTGGGGGAGGGGGGGTCACGGTGAGTGTACCGGGGGAGAGGGGGTCACGGTGAGTGTACTGGGGGGGAGGGGGGTCACGGTGACTGTACTGGGGGAGGGGGGGGTCACGGTGAGTGTACTGGGGGAGGGGGGGTCACGGTGAGTGTACTGGGGGGAGGGGGGTCACGGTGAGTGTACTGGGGGAGGGGGGGTCACGGTGAGTGTACTGGGGGGGAGGGGGGTCACGGTGAGTGTACTGGGGGGGAGGGGGGTCACGGTGAGTGTACTGGGGGGGAGGGGGGTCACGGTGAGTGTACTGGGGGGGGGGTCACGGTGAGTGTACTGGGGGAGGGGGGTCACGGTGTGTGTACTGGGGGAGGGGGGGTCACAGTGAGTGTACTGGGGGAGGGGGGTCACGGTGAGTGTACTGGGGGAGGGGGGTCACGGTGTGTGTACTGGGGGAGGGGGGGTCACGGTGAGTGTACTGGGGGGGAGGGGGGGTCACGGTGAGTGTACTGGGGGAGGGGGGGTCACAGTGAGTGTACTGGGGGAGGGGGGTCACGGTGTGTGTACTGGGGGAGGGGGGGGTCACAGTGAGTGTACTGGGGGAGGGGGGGGTCACGGTGAGTGTACTGGGGGAGGGGGGGTCACAGTGACTGTACTGGGGGGAGGGGGGGTCACGGTGAGTGTACTGGGGGAGGGGGGGTCACGGTGAGTGTACTGGGGGGGAGGGGGGGTCACGGTGAGTGTACTGGGGGAGGGGGGGTCACAGTGAGTGTACTGGGGGAGGGGGGTCACGGTGTGTGTACTGGGGGAGGGGGGGTCACAGTGAGTGTACTGGGGGAGGGGGGGGTCACGGTGAGTGTACTGGGGGAGGGGGGGTCACAGTGACTGTACTGGGGGAGGGGGGGTCACAGTGAGTGTACTGGGGGAGGGGGGGTCACGGTGAGTGTACTGGGGGAGGGGGGGGTCACAGTGACTGTACTGGGGGAGGGGGGGTAACGGTGAGTGTACTGGGGGAGGGGGGGGTCACGGTGAGTGTACTGGGGGAGGGGGGGTCACGGTGAGTGTACTGGGGGGGAGGGGGGGTCACGGTGAGTGTACTGGGGGAGGGGGGGGTCACGGTGAGTGTACTGGGGGGGAGGGGGGGTAACGGTGAGTGTACTGGGGGAGGGGGGGGTAACGGTGAGTGTACTGGGGGAGGGGGGGTCATGGTGAGTGTACTGGGGGAGGGGGGGGTCATGGTGAGTGTACTGGGGGAGGGGAGTCACGGTGAGTGTACTGGGGGAGGGGGGGTCACAGTGAGTGTACTGGGGGGAGGGGGGGGTCACGGTGAGTGTACTGGGGGAGGGGGGGTCACGGTGAGTGTACTGGGGGAGGGGGGTCACGGTGAGTGTACTGGGGGGAGGGGGGGGGTCACGGTGAGTGTACTGGGGGAGGGGGGGGTCACGGTGAGTGTACTGGGGGAGGGGGGGGTCACGGTGAGTGTACTGGGGGGGAGGGGGGTCACGGTGAGTGTACTGGGGGAGGGGGGGGTCACGGTGAGTGTACTGGGGGAGGGGGGGGTCACGGTGAGTGTACTGGGGGAGGGGGGTCACGGTGACTGTACTGGGGGAGGGGGGGGTCACGGTGAGTGTACTGGGGGAGGGGGGGTCACAGTGAGTGTACTGGGGGGGAGGGGGGGTCACGGTGAGTGTACTGGGGGGAGGGGGGGGTCACGGTGTGTGTACTGGGGGAGGGGGGGTCACGGTGACTGTACTGGGGGAGGGGGGGGTCACGGTGAGTGTACTGGGGGAGGGGGGGTCACAGTGAGTGTACTGGGGGGGGAGGGGGGGTCACGGTGAGTGTACTGGGGGGAGGGGGGGGGTCACGGTGAGTGTACTGGGGGAGGGGGGGTCACGGTGAGTGTACTGGGGGAGGGGGGTCACGGTGAGTGTACTGGGGGGAGGGGGGGGTCACGGTGAGTGTACTGGGGGAGGGGGGGGTCACGGTGAGTGTACTGGGGGAGGGGGGGGGTCACGGTGAGTGTACTGGGGGGGAGGGGGGTCACGGTGAGTGTACTGGGGGAGGGGGGGTCACGGTGAGTGTACTGGGGGAGGGGGGGGTCACGGTGAGTGTACTGGGGGAGGGGGGGTCACGGTGAGTGTACTGGGGGAGGGGGGGGGTCACGGTGAGTGTACTGGGGGGGAGGGGGGGGTAACGGTGAGTGTACTGGGGGAGGGGGGGTAACGGTGAGTGTACTGGGGGAGGGGGGGTCACGGTGAGTGTACTGGGGGGGAGGGGGGTCACGGTGAGTGTACTGGGGGGGAGGGGGGGTAACGGTGAGTGTACTGGGGGAGGGGGGGTAACGGTGAGTGTACTGGGGGAGGGGGGTCACGGTGAGTGTACTGGGGGAGGGGGGTCACGGTGAGTGTACTGGGGGAGGGGGGGTCACGGTGAGTGTACTGGGGGAGGGGGGGTCACGGTGAGTGTACTGGGGGGAGGGGGGTCACAGTGAGTGTACTGGGGGAGGGGGGTCACAGTGAGTGTACTGGGGGGGAGGGGGGTCACGGTGACTGTACTGGGGGAGAGGGGGGTCACGGTGAGTGTACTGGGGGAGGGGGGGTCACGGTGAGTGTACTGGGGGAGGGGGGTCACGGTGAGTGTACTGGGGGAGGGGGGTCACGGTGAGTGTACCGGGGGGAGGGGGGGGTCACGGTGAGTGTACTGGGGGAGGGGGGGTCACGGTGAGTGTACTGGGGGAGGGGGGTCACGGTGAGTGTACTGGGGGAGGGGGGGGTCACGGTGAGTGTACTGGGGGAGGGGGGTCACGGTGAGTGTACTGGGGGAGGGGGGTCACGGTGAGTGTACTGGGGGAGGGGGGGTCACAGTGAGTGTACTGGGGGAGGGGGGGGTCACGGTGAGTGTACTGGGGGAGGGGGGTCACGGTGAGTGTACTGGGGGAGGGGGGTCACGGTGAGTGTACTGGGGGAGGGGGGGTCACAGTGAGTGTACTGGGGGAGGGGGGGGTCACAGTGAGTGTACTGGGGGAGGGGGGGGTCACAGTGAGTGTACTGGGGGAGGGGAGCTCTATGTCAGTCTGACTCTTACCCGGCATGTGGACCATGCGGCAGTTACAGTTCTCCACCAAGTAGCGGGTCTCACAGTCGATCCTGCACGCGGTGATACTGTAGGTGCTGAAGAAGCCCGAGTTGATGTTTGATATTCTGCAGTCCCCCCACGGTGGAGGGAGATACATGATCTGGAGGGACAGAGAAAGACAGGCAGAGAAATCATCCCATTGCAGGGCCGGGATGTGTCCCCACCTCTCGGTTAGTCCTCAGTCACTGAACCTGGAAGAGATCCCTGAAGCTCAAGCCTTGACCTTGACTCAGCCCAATCCTTTTCTTACTGAAGTGTCTGACACAATCTCCTCTCCTGAAGTGCTCCCTCATAAAAGACTTCAACCCCTGAAGGTGATCCTCCCAAAGGTCTTGACCTTTGACAATTTTAACCCTGAAGGTATTCACCCCCTCACCTATCGATCCCCGAGGCACTGGTTAGGGGAGTTATATCCAACTTTACAACTGGTTGCCTCTCCCTCTGCCTTTATTGGCATTAGACAATATCACATTGACTCAATAGCGTAGGGATGTGGTGGGGCTGAAGTAATATACCTCCACTAGGAACAAGATGCTTTAGGGACATCCCATTGCAACAGATAGTGAGGGCAGAGCAGTAGATGTGATCTATATGGACTTCAGTAAGGCGTTCGTCAAGGTTCCCCATGGGAGACTGATTAACAAGGTTAGATCTCATGGAATACAGGGAGAACTAGCCATTTGGATCCAGAACTGGCTCAAAGGTAGAAGACAGAGGGTGGTGGGGGAGGGTTGTCTGTCAGACTGGAGGCCTGTGACCAGTGGAGTGCCACAAAGATCGGTGCTGGGCCCACTAATTTTCATTGTTTACATAAATGATTTGGATGTGAACATAAGAGGTACAGTTAGTAAGTTTGCAGATGACACCAAAATTGGAGGTGTAGTGGACAGTGAAGAGGGTTACCTCAGATTACAACAGGATCTTGATCAGATGGGCCCATGGGCTGAGAAGTGGCAGATGGAGTTTAATTCAGATAAATGCGAGGTGCTGCATTTTGGGAAAGCAAATCTTAGCAGGACTTATACACTTAATGGTAAGGTCCTGGGGAGTGTTGCTGAACATAGAGACCTTGGAGTGCAGGTTCATAGCTCCTTGAAAGTGGAGTTGCAGGTAGATAGGATAGTGAAGAAGGCATTTGGTATGTTTTCTTTTATTGGTCAGAGTATTGAGTACAGGAGTTGGGAGGTCATGTTGCGGCTGTACAGGACATTGGTTAGGCCACTGTTGGAATATTGCGTGCAGTTCTGGTCTCCTTCCTATCGGAAAGATGTTGTGAAACCTGAAAGGGTTCAGAAAAGATTTACAAGGATGTTGCCAGGGTTGGAGGATCTGAGCTACAGGGAGAGGCTGAACAGGCTGGGGCTGTTTTCCCTGGAGCGTCGGAGGCTGAGGGGTGACCTTATAGAAGTTTACAAAATTATGAGGGGCATGGATAGGATAAATAGACAAAGTCTTTTCCCTGGGATGGGGGAGTCCAGAACTAGAGGGCATAGGTTTAGGGTGAGAGGGGAAAGATATAAAAGAGACCTAAGGGGCAACCTTTTCACACAGAGGGTAGTACGTGTATGGAATGAGCTGCCAGAGGATGTGGTGGAGGCTGGTACAATTACAACATTTAAGAGGCATTTGGATGGGTATATGAATAGGAAGGGTTTGGAGGGATATGGGCCGGGTGCTGGCAGGTGGGACGAGAGTAATTTAGGATATCTGATTAGCGTGGTTGAGCTGGAATGATCTCTTCAACTCGATAACAAACACAAGATTTCAAATTTCAAACCAACACAACAATTTATACCACAGTGGAACTGGTACTGATTGGATGACAAGTCAGCACTGATTGGCCGAGGTGTTGCCATGGAGAAACCAACAGGACAACTATAGGCTCCCTGGAAATTCCACCAAACTGCCTGGGCTGCAACATGCTGTATGTATGTCTGAATGAATGTGTCTGTGGATAAATGGATATGGAGCAGTGTGTACTATCTACAAGATATATCGCAGAAATTCACAACACAGACCACATCCATCTAGAAGGACAAAGGCAGCAGATCCATGGGAACACCACCCCCTGCAGGTTCCCCTCCAAGCCCCTCACCATCCTGACTTGGAAATATCTCGGCTGTTCCTTCAGTCTGGCTGGGTCACAATCCTGGAATTCCGCTCCCTAAGGGCATTGTGGGTCAACCCACAGCACATGGACTGCAGCGGGTCAAGATGGCAGCTCACCCCCACCTTCTCAAGGGGCAACTAGGGACGGGCAGTAAACCCTGGGCCCAGACAGCAACAGCCACTTCCTATGAGTGAGTTCGAAAGGTCACTGCATCAATGCCTATTATCCATTGGGGACCAGTGGATTGTATCTGACCACATTCTGGATGAGTGTTGCTGGAAGAGCACAGCAGTTCAGGCAGCATCCAAGGAGCTTTGAAATCGACGTTTCGGGAAAAAGCCCTTCGGCTTTTGGTTTCCAGCATCTGCAGTCATTGTTTTTTACCTTGTATCTGACCACAGTTCACTGGCAAACCACTTGAAGCCATGTCTCATCACTCCCCTGTCTCCATGGTGAAACAATTCAGCACAATCTGTGTGTGTGCTATCCAACCAATGATCACAAGGCGTTGATCAACAACGCAAGGTTTACACCAATGCAGAAGGGAATCACAAGAATGGATCACTTTACCCAGAAACCAATTGTCTAACTATTACAGGTCATAGGGCAGTCAGTTATAAAGACAGCTGGCAATGGAAGAGATACACACCCAGTACGCAGTGAGGGTACGGTCACTGTGACCCAGTACGCAGTGAGGGTACGGTCACTGTGACCCAGTACGCAGCGAGGGTACGGTCACTGTGACCCAGTACGCAGCGAGGGTACGGTCACTGTGACCCAGTACGCAGCGAGGGTACGGTCACTGTGACCCAGTACGCAGCGAGGGTACGGTCACTGTGACCCAGTACGCAGTGAGGGTATGGTCACTGTGACCCAGTACGCAGTGAGGGGATGGTCACTGTGACCCAGTACGCAGCGAGGGTATGGTCACTGTGACCCAGTACGCAGTGAGGGGATGGTCACTGTGACCCAGTACGCAGTGAGGGGATGGTCACTGTGACCCAGTACGCAGTGAGGGTATGGTCACTGTGACCCAGTACGCAGTGAGGGTATGGTCACTGTGACCCAGTACGCAGTGAGGGGATGGTCACTGTGACCCAGTACGCAGTGAGGGGATGGTCACTGTGACCCAGTACGCAGTGAGGGGATGGTCACTGTGACCCAGTACGCAGTGAGGGGACGGTCACTGTGACCCAGTACGCAGCGAGGGTATGGTCACTGTGACCCAGTACGCAGTGAGGGGATGGTCACTGTGACCCAGTACGCAGTGAGGGGATGGTCACTGTGACCCAGTACGCAGCGAGGGTATGGTCACTGTGACCCAGTACGCAGCGAGGGGATGGTCACTGTGACCCAGTACGCAGCGAGGGGATGGTCACTGTGACCCAGTACGCAGTGACGGTACGGTCACTGTGACCCAGTACGCAGCGAGGGGATGGTCACTGTGACCCAGTACGCAGCGAGGGGATGGTCACTGTGACCCCAGTACGCAGCGAGGGTACGGTCACTGTGACCCAGTACGCAGCGAGGGTATGGTCACTGTGACCCAGTACGCAGTGAGGGTACAGTCACTGTGACCCAGTACGCAGCGAGGGTATGGTCACTGAGACCCAGTACGCAGTGAGGGTATGGTCACTGTGACCCCAGTACGCAGTGAGGGGATGGTCACTGTGACCCCAGTACGCAGTGAGGGGATGGTCACTGTGACCCCAGTACGCAGTGAGGGGATGGTCACTGTGTCCCAGTATGCAGTGAGGGTACGGTCACTGTGACCCAGTACGCAGCGAGGGTATGGTCACTGTGACCCAGTACGCAGTGAGGGTATGGTCACTGTGACCCCAGTACGCAGTGAGGGGATGGTCACTGTGACCCCAGTACGCAGTGAGGGTATGGTCACTGTGACCCCAGTACGCAGTGAGGGTATGGTCACTGTGACCCAGTATGCAGTGAGGGTATGGTCACTGTGACCCAGTACGCAGCGAGGGGATGGTCACTGTGACCCAGTACGCAGCGAGGGGATGGTCACTGTGACCCAGTACGCAGCGAGGGGACGGTCACTGTGACCCAGTACGCAGCGAGGGGATGGTCACTGTGACCCGGTACGCAGCGAGGGTACGGTCACTGTGACCCAGTACGCAGCGAGGGGACGGTCACTGTGACCCAGTACGCAGTGAGGGTATGGTCACTGTGACCCAGTACGCAGCGAGGGTATGGTCACTGTGACCCAGTACGCAGTGAGGGTACGGTCACTGTGACCCAGTACGCAGTGAGGGTATGGTCACTGTGACCCAGTACGCAGCGAGGGTATGGTCACTGTGACCCCAGTACGCAGCGAGGGGACGGTCACTGTGACCCCAGTACGCAGCGAGGGGACGGTCACTGTGACCCCAGTACGCAGTGAGGGGACGGTCACTGTGACTCGGTACGCAGCGAGGGTACGGTCACTGTGACCCGGTACGCAGCGAGGGTACGGTCACTGTGACCCGGTACGCAGCGAGGGGATGGTCACTGTGACCCCAGTACGCAGTGAGGGGATGGTCACTGTGACCCAGTACGCAGTGAGGGGATGGTCACTGTGACCCAGTACGGAGTGAGGGGATGGTCAATGTGACCCCAGTACGCAGCGAGGGTATAGTCACTGTGACCCCAGTACACAGTGAGGGTATGGTCACTGTGACCCAGTACGCAGTGAGGGTACGGTCACTGTGACCCCAGTACGCAGTGAGGGTATGGTCACTGTGACCCCAGTACGCAGCGAGGGTATGGTCACTGTGACCCAGTACGCAGTGAGGGGATGGTCACTGTGACCCAGTACGCAGTGAGGGGATGGTCACTGTGACCCAGTACGCAGCGAGGGTACGGTCACTGTGACCCCAGTACACAGTGAGGGTATGGTCACTGTGACCCAGTACGCAGTGAGGGGATGGTCACTGTGACCCCAGTACGCAGCGAGGGTATAGTCACTGTGACCCCAGTACACGGTGAGGGTATGGTCACTGTGACCCCAGTACGCAGCAAGGGGATGGTCACTGTGACCCAGTACGCAGTGAGGGGATGGTCACTGTGACCCCAGTACGCAGTGAGGGTATGGTCACTGTGACCCAGTACGCAGTGAGGGGATGGTCACTGTGACCCAGTACGCAGTGAGGGGATGGTCACTGTGACCCCAGTACGCAGTGAGGGGATGGTCACTGTGACCCAGTACGCAGTGAGGGGATGGTCACTGTGACCCCAGTACGCAGCGAGGGTACGGTCACTGTGACCCAGTACGCAGTGAGGGGATGGTCACTGTGACCCAGTACGCAGTGAGGGTATGGTCACTGTGACCCAGTACGCAGCGAGGGTATGGTCACTGTGACCCAGTACGCAGTGAGGGGATGGTCACTGTGACCCAGTACGCAGTGAGGGTATGGTCATTGTGACGCCAGTACGCAGCGAGGGTATGGTCACTGTGACCCAGTACGCAGCGAGGGGATGGTCACTGTGACCCAGTACGCAGTGAGGGGATGGTCACTGTGACCCAGTACGCAGTGAGGGGATGGTCACTGTGACCCAGTATGCAGCAAGGGTATGGTCACTGTGACCCAGTACGCAGTGAGGGGATGGTCACTGTGACCCCAGTACGCAGCGAGGGGATGGTCACTATGACCCAGTACGCAGCGAGGGTATGGTCACTGTGACCCCAGTACGCAGTGAGGGGATGGTCACTGTGACCCCAGTACGCAGTGAGGGTATGGTCACTGTGACCCAGTACGCAGTGAGGGGATGGTCACTGTGACCCAGTACGCAGTGAGGGTATGGTCACTGTGACCCAGTACGCAGCGAGGGTATGGTCACTGTGACCCAGTACGCAGCGAGGGTACGGTCACTGTGACCCAGTACGCAGTGAGGGTATGGTCACTGTGACCCAGTACGCAGCGAGGGTACGGTCACTGTGACCCAGTACGCAGCGAGGGTATGGTCACTGTAACCCAGTACGCAGTGAGGGGATGGTCACTGTGACCCAGTACGCAGTGAGGGGATGGTCACTGTGACCAAGTACGCAGTGAGGGGATGGTCACTGTGACCCCAGTACGCAGTGAGGGGATGGTCACTGTGACCCCAGTACGCAGTGAGGGGATGGTCACTGTGACCCAGTACGCAGCGAGGGTATGGTCACTGTGACGCAGTACGCAGTGAGGGGATGGTCACTGTGACCCAGTACGCAGCGAGGGTACGGTCACTGTGACCCAGTACGCAGTGAGGGGATGGTCACTGTGACCCCAGTGCGCAGCGAGGGTATGGTCACTGTGTCCCAGTACGCAGTGAGGGTATGGTCACTGTGACCCAGTACGCAGTGAGGGTATGGTCACTGTGACCCAGTATGCAGTGAGGGTATGGTCACTGTGACCCAGTACGCAGTGAGGGTACGGTCACTGTGACCCAGTACGCAGTGAGGGTATGGTCACTGTGACCCCAGTACGCAGTGAGGGGATGGTCACTGTGACCCCAGTACGCAGTGAGGGTACGGTCACTGTGACCCAGTACGCAGTGAGGGTACGGTCACTGTGACCCCAGTACGCAGCGAGGGTATGGTCACTGTGACCCAGTATGCAGTGAGGGTATGGTCACTGTGACCCAGTACGCAGCAAGGGGATGGTCACTGTGACCCAGTACGCAGTGAGGGTATGGTCACTGTGACCCAGTACGCAGTGAGGGTATGGTCACTGTGACCCAGTACGCAGCGAGGGTACGGTCACTGTGACCCCAGTACGCAGCGAGGGTATGGTCACTGTGACCCAGTACGCAGTGAGGGTATGGTGACTGTGACCCAGTACGCAGCAAGGGGATGGTCACTGTGACCCAGTACGTGGTGAGGGTATGGTCACTGTGACCCAGTACGCAGCGAGGGTACGGTCACTGTGACCCAGTACGCAGTGACGGTACGGTCACTGTGACCCAATACGCAGTGAGGGGATGGTCACTGTGACCCCAGTACGCAGTGAGGGTACGGTCACTGTGACCCCAGTACACAGCGAGGGTATGGTCACTGTGACCCCAGTACGCAACGAGGGTATGGTCACTGTGACCCCAGTACGCAGTGAGGGTATGGTCACTGTGACCCCAGTACGCAGCGAGGGTATGGTCACTGTGACCCAGTACGCAGTGACGGTACGGTCACTGTGACCCAGTACGCAGCGAGGGTACGGTCACTGTGACCCAGTACGCAGTGAGGGGATGGTCACTGTGATCCCAGTACGCAGTGAGGGCATGGTCACTGTGACCCCAGTACGCAGTGACGGTATGGTCACTGTGACCCAGTACGCAGTGAGGGGATGGTCACTGTGACCCCAGTACGCAGTGAGGGTATGGTCACTGTGACCCAGTACGCAGTGAGGGGATGGTCACTGTGATCCCAGTACGCAGTGAGGGCATGGTCACTGTGACCCCAGTACGCAGTGACGGTACGGTCACTGTGACCCAGTACGCAGCGAAGGTACGGTCACTGTGACCCCAGTACGCAGCGAGGGTATGGTCACTGTGACCCCAGTACGCAGCGAGGGGATGGTCACTGTGACCCAGTACGCAGTGAGGGTACGGTCACTGTGACCCCGGTACGCAGTGAGGGTACGGTCAGTGTGACCCCAGTACGCAGTGAGGGGTTGGTCACTGTGACCCAGTACGCAGCGAGGGTACGGTCACTGTGACCCAGTACGCAGTGAGGGTATAGTCAGTGTGACCCAGTATGCAGTGAGGGTATAGTCACTGTGACCCAGTACGCAGTGAGGGGATGGTCACTGTGACCCAGTACACAGTGAGGGTATGATCACTGTGACCCCAGTACGCAGTGAGGGGATGGTCACTGTGACCCAGTACACAGTGAGGGTACGGTCACTGTGACCCCAGTACGCAGTGAGGGTATGGTCACAGTGACCCAGTACGCAGTGAGGGTATAGTCACTGTGACCCAGTACACAGCGAGGGGACGGTCACTGTGACCCAGTACGCAGTGAGGGTATGGTCACAGTGACCCAGTACGCAGTGAGTGTATAGTCACTGTGACCCACTACACAGCGAGGGGACGGTCACTGTGACCCAGTACGCAGTGAGGGTATAGTCACTGTGACCCAGTACGCAGTGAGGGTATAGTCACTGTGACCCAGTACGCAGCGAGGGGATGGTCACTGTGACCCAGTACGCAGCGAGTGTATGGTCACTGTGACCCAGTACGCAGTGAGGGTATAGTCACTGTGACCCAGTACACAGCGAGGGGATGGTCACTGTGACCCAGTACGCAGTGAGGGTATGGTCACTGTGACCCAGTACGCAGTGAGGGTACGGTCACTGTGACCCAGTACGCAGCGAGGGGACGGTCACTGTGACCCAGTACGCAGTGAGGGTACGGTCACAGTGACCCAGTACGCAGCGAGGGGATGGTCACTGTGACCCCAGTACGCAGCGAGGGGATGGTCACTGTGACCCCAGTACACAGCGAGGGTATGGTCACTGTGACCCAGTACGCAGCGAGGGTACGGTCACTGTGACCCCAGTACGCAGCGAGGGGACGGTCACTGTGACCCAGTACGCAGTGAGGGTACGGTCACAGTGACCCAGTACGCAGCGAGGGGATGGTCACTGTGACCCCAGTACGCAGCGAGGGGATGGTCACTGTGACCCGGTACGCAGTGAGGGTATGGTCACTGTGACCCAGTACGCAGTGAGGGGACGGTCACTGTGACCCCAGTACGCAGCGAGGGTATGGTCACTGTGACCCCAGTACGCAGTGAGGGTATAGTCACTGTGACCCCAGTACGCAGTGAGGGTATGGTCACTGTGACCCAGTACGCAGCGAGCGGATGGTCACTGTGACCCAGTACGCAGTGAGGGTATGGTCACTGTGACCCCAGTACGCAGTGAGGGTACGGTCACTGTGACCCCAGTACGCAGCGGGTGTACGGTCACTGTGACCCAGTACGTAGTGAGGGTACGGTCACTGTGACCCAGTACGCAGTGAGGGGATGGTCACTGTGACCCAGTACGCAGTGAGGGTACGGTCACTGTGACCCAGTACGCAGTGAGGGTACGGTCACTGTGACCCAGTACGCAGTGAGGGTATTGTCACTGTGACCCAGTACGCAGTGAGGGTACGGTCACTGTGACCCAGTACGCAGTGAGGGTATGGTCACTGTGACCCAGTACACAGTGAGGGTATGGTCACTGTGACCCAGTACACAGCGAGGGGACGGTCACTGTGACCCAGTACGCAGTGAGGGTATGGTCACAGTAACCCAGTACGCAGTGAGTGTATAGTCACTGTGACCCAGTACACAGCGAGGGAACGGTCACTGTGACCCCAGTACGCAGCGAGGGTATGGTCACTGTGACCCAGTACACAGTGAGGGTTTGGTCACTGTGACCCAGTACACAGCGAGGGGACGGTCACTGTGACCCAGTACGCAGTGAGGGTATGGTCACAGTAACCCAGTACGCAGTGAGGGTACGGTCACTGTGACCCAGTACGCAGTGAGGGTACGGTCACTGTGACCCGGTACGCAGTGAGGGTATTGTCACTGTGACCCAGTACGCAGTGAGGGTACGGTCACTGTGACCCAGTACGCAGTGAGGGTATGGTCACTGTGACCCAGTACACAGTGAGGGTATGGTCACTGTGACCCAGTACACAGCGAGGGGACGGTCACTGTGACCCAGTACGCAGTGAGGGTATGGTCACAGTAACCCAGTACGCAGTGAGTGTATAGTCACTGTGACCCAGTACACAGCGAGGGAACGGTCACTGTGACCCCAGTACGCAGCGAGGGTATGGTCACTGTGACCCAGTACACAGTGAGGGTATGGTCACTGTGACCCAGTACACAGCGAGGGGACGGTCACTGTGACCCAGTACGCAGTGAGGGTATGGTCACAGTAACCCAGTACGCAGTGAGTGTATAGTCACTGTGACCCAGTACACAGCGAGGGGACGGTCACTGTGACCCCAGTACGCAGCGAGGGTATGGTCACTGTGACCCAGTACGCAGTGAGGGTACGGTCACTGTGACCCCAGTACGCAGCGAGGGGACGGTCACTGTGACCCCAGTACGCAGTGAGGGGATGGTCACTGTGACCCAGTACGCAGCGAGGGGATGGTCACTGTGACCCAGTACGCAGCGAGGGGATGGTCACTGTGACCCCAGTACGCAGTGAGGGGATGGTCACTGTGACCCAGTACGCAGTGAGGGTATGGTCACTGTGACCCAGTACGCAGTGAGGGTATGGTCACTGTGACCCCAGTATGCAGTGAGGGTATGGTCACTGTGACCCAGTACGCAGTGAGGGTACGGTCACTGTGACCCAGTACGCAGTGAGGGGACGGTCACTGTGACCCCAGTACGCAGCGAGGGTACGGTCACTGTGACCCAGTACGCAGCGAGGGGATGGTCACTGTGACCCAGTACGCAGCGAGGGTATGGTCACTGTGACCCAGTACGCAGCGAGGGGATGGTCACTGTGACCCAGTACGCAGAGAGGGTATGGTCACTGTGACCCAGTACGCAGTGAGGGTATGGTCACTGTGACCCCAGTACGCAGCGAGGGGATGGTCACTGTGACCCCAGTACGCAGTGAGGGGATGGTCACTGTGACCCAGTACGCAGCGAGGGTATGGTCACTGTGACCCAGTACGTAGTGAGGGTATGGTCACTGTGACCCCAGTACGCAGTGAGGGGATGGTCACTGTGACCCAGTACGCAGCCAGGGGATGGTCACTGTGACCCAGTACGCAGCGAGGGGATGGTCACTGTGAACCAGTACGCAGCGAGGGTATGGTCACTGTGACCCAGTACGCAGTGAGGGTATGGTCACTGTGACCCCAGTACGCAGCGAGGGTACGGTCACTGTGACCCAGTACGCAGTGAGGGTAAGGTCACTGTGACCCCAGTACGCAGCGAGGGTACGGTCACTGTGACCCAGTACGCAGCGAGGGTACGGTCACTGTGACCCAGTACGCAGTGAGGGTACGGTCACTGTGACCCCAGTACGCAGTGAGGGTATGGTCACTGTGACCCCAGTACGCAGTGAGGGTATGGTCACTGTGACCCCAGTACGCAGTGAGGGTAAGGTCACTGTGACCCCAGTACGCAGCGAGGGTACGGTCACTGTGACCCAGTACGCAGTGAGGGTATAGTCATTGTGACCCAGTACGCAGTGAGGGTATGGTCACTGTGACCCCAGTACGCAGTGAGGGTATGGTCACTGTGACCCCAGTACGCAGTGAGGGTATGGTCACTGTGACCCCAGTACGCAGTGAGGGTATGGTCACTGTGACCCCAGTACGCAGTGAGGGTATGGTCACTGTGACCCAGTACGCAGTGAGGGTAAGGTCACTGTGACCCAGTACGCAGTGAGGGTAAGGTCACTGTGACCCCAGTACGCAGTGAGGGTACGGTCACTGTGACCCCAGTACGCAGTGAGGGGATGGTCACTGTGACCCAGTACGCAGTGAGGGTACGGTCACTGTGACCCAGTACGCAGTGAGGGGATGGTCACTGTGACCCAGTACGCAGTGAGGGTATGGTCACTGTGACCCCAGTACGCAGTGAGGGTACGGTCACTGTGACCCAGTACGCAGTGAGGGTATGGTCACTGTGACCAAGTACGCAGTGAGGGTATGGTCACTGTGACCCAGTACGCAGTGAGGGGATGGTCACTGTGACCCAGTACGCAGTGAGGGTACGGTCACTGTGACCCAGTACGCAGCGAGGGGACGGTCACTGTGACCCAGTACGCAGTGAGGGTACGGTCACAGTGACCCAGTACGCAGCGAGGGGATGGTCACTGTGACCCCAGTACGCAGCGAGGGTATGGTCACTGTGACCCGGTACGCAGCGAGGGGATGGTCACTGTGACCCCAGTACACAGCGAGGGTTTGGTCACTGTGACCCAGTACGCAGCGAGGGTACGGTCACTGTGACCCCAGTACGCAGCGAGGGGATGGTCACTGTGACCCAGTACGCAGCGAGGGTATGGTCACTGTGACCCAGTACGCAGTGAGTGGACGGTCACTGTGACCCCAGTACGCAGCGAGGGTATGGTCACTGTGACCCCAGTACGCAGCGAGGGTATGGTCACTGTGACCCAGTACGCAGTGAGGGTATGGTCACTGTGACCCAGTACGCAGTGAGGGGATGGTCATTGTGACCCAGTACGCAGTGAGGGTATGGTCACTGTGACCCCAGTACGCAGTGAGGGTATGGTCACTGTGACCCAGTACGCAGTGAGGGTATGGTCACTGTGACCCAGTACGCAGTGAGGGGATGGTCACTGTGACCCAGTACGCAGTGAGGGTACGGTCACTGTGACCCAGTACGCAGTGAGGGTACGGTCACAGTGACCCAGTACGCAGCGAGGGGATGGTCACTGTGACCCCAGTACGCAGCGAGGGGATGGTCACTGTGACCCCAGTACACAGCGAGGGTATGGTCACTGTGACCCAGTACGCAGCGAGGGTACGGTCACTGTGACCCCAGTACGCAGCGAGGGGACGGTCACTGTGACCCAGTACGCAGTGAGGGTACGGTCACAGTGACCCAGTACGCAGCGAGGGGATGGTCACTGTGACCCCAGTACGCAGCGAGGGGATGGTCACTGTGACCCGGTACGCAGTGAGGGTATGGTCACTGTGACCCAGTACGCAGTGAGGGTATGGTCACTGTGACCCAGTACGCAGCGAGCGGATGGTCACTGTGACCCAGTACGCAGTGAGGGTATGGTCACTGTGACCCAGTACGCAGCGGGTGTACGGTCACTGTGACCCAGTACGTAGTGAGGGTACGGTCACTGTGACCCAGTACGCAGTGAGGGGATGGTCACTGTGACCCAGTACGCAGTGAGGGTACGGTCACTGTGACCCAGTACGCAGTGAGGGTACGGTCACTGTGACCCCAGTACGCAGTGAGGGTACGGTCACTGTGACCCAGTACGCAGTGAGGGTACGGTCACTGTCACCCAGTACGCAGTGAGGGGACGGTCACTGTGACCAAGTACGCAGTGAGGGTATGGTCACTGTGACCCAGTACGCAGTGAGGGTATGGTCACTGTGACCCAGTACGCAGTGAGGGGACGGTCACTGTGACCCAGTACGCAGTGAGGGGATGGTCACTGTGACCCAGTACGCAGCGAGGGGATGGTCACTGTGACCCCAGTACACAGTGAGAGTATAGTCACTGTGACCCCAGTACGCAGTGAGGGTATGGTCACTGTGACCCAGTACGCAGTGAGGGGATGGTCACTGTGACCCCAGTACACAGTGAGGGTATGGTCGCTGTGACCCAGTACGCAGCTATGGGACGGTCACAGTGACCCAGAACGCAGCGAGGGTACGGTCACTGTGACCCAGTACGCAGTGAGGGTACGGTCACTGTGACCCAGTACGCAGTGAGGGTATGGTCACTGTGACCCAGTACGCAGCGAGTGTATGGTCACTGTGACCCAGTACGCAGTGAGGGTACGGTCACTGTGACCCCAGTACGCAGCGAGGGTATGGTCTCTGTTACCCAGTACGCAGTGAGGGGATGGTCACTGTGACCCAGTACGCAGCGAGTGTATGGTCACTGTGACCCAGTACGCAGCGAGGGGACGGTCACAGTGACCCAGTACGCAGTGAGGGGACGGTCACAGTGACCCAAAACGCAGCGAGGAGACGGTCACAGTGACCCAGAACGCAGCGAGGGTATGGTCACTGTGACCCAGTACGCAGTGAGGGTATGGTCACTGTGACCCCAGTACGCAGTGAGGGTATGGTCACTGTGACCCAGTACGCAGTGAGGGTATGGTCACTGTGACCCCAGTACGCAGTGAGGGCATGGTCACTGTGACCCAGTACGCAGTGAGGGTATGGTCACTGTGACCCAGTACGCAGTGAGGGGATGGTCACTGTGACCCAGTAAGCAGTGAGGGTATGGTCACTGTGACCCAGTACGCAGTGAGGGTATGGTCACTGTGACCCAGTATGCAGTGAGGGGATGGTCACTGTGACCCAGTACGCAGTGAGGGTATGGTCACTGTGACCCAGTACGCAGTGAGGGGATGGTCACTGTGACCCAGTATGCAGTGAGGGGATGGTCACTGTGACCCAGTACGCAGTGAGGGTATGGTCACTGTGACCCCAGTACGCAGTGAGGGTATGGTCACTGTGACCCAGTACGCAGTGAGTGTATGGTCACTGTGACCCAGTACGCAGTGAGGGTATGGTCACTGTGACCCAGTACGTAATGAGGGTATGGTCACTGTGACCCCAGTACGCAGTGAGGGGATGGTCACTGTGACCCAGTACGCAGCGAGGGGATGGTCACTGTGACCCAGTACGCAGCGAGGGGATGGTCACTGTGACCCAGTACGCAGCGAGGGGATGGTCACTGTGACCCAGTACGCAGTGAGGGTATGGTCACTGTGACCCCAGTACGCAGTGAGGGTATGGTCACTGTGACCCAGTACGCAGAGAGGGTACGGTCACTGTGACCCAGTACGCAGTGAGGGGATGGTCACAGTCACACAGTATGCAGCGAGGGGATGGTCACTGTGACCCAGTACGCAGCGAGGGGATGGTCACTGTGACCCAGTACGCAGTGAGGGTACGGTCACTGTGACCCAGTACGCAGTGAGGGTATGGTCACTGTGACCCAGTACGCAGTGAGGGGATGGTTACTGTGACCCAGTACGCAGCGAGTGTATGGTCACTGTGACCCAGTACGCAGTGAGGGGATGGTCACTGTGACCCAGTACGCAGCAAGGGGATGGTCACTGTGACCCAGTACGCAGTGAGGGTATTGTCACTGTGACCCAGTACGCAGTGAGGGGATGGTCACTGTGACCCAGTACGCAGTGAGGGTACGGTCACTGTGACCCAGTACGCAGTGAGGGTATGGTCACTGTGACCCAGTACGCAGTGAGTGGATGGTCACTGTGACCCCAGTGCGCAGTGAGGGGACGGTCACTGTGACCCAGTACGCAGTGAGGGTATGGTCACTGTGACCCCAGTACGCAGTGAGGGTATGGTCACTGTGACCCCAGTACGCAGTGAGGGTATGGTCACTGTGACCCCAGTACGCAGTGAGGGTATGGTCACTGTGACCCCAGTACGCAGTGAGGGTATGGTCACTGTGACCCAGTACGCAGTGAGGGTAAGGTCACTGTGACCCAGTACGCAGTGAGGGTAAGGTCACTGTGACCCCAGTACGCAGTGAGGGTACGGTCACTGTGACCCCAGTACGCAGTGAGGGGATGGTCACTGTGACCCAGTACGCAGTGAGGGTACGGTCACTGTGACCCAGTACGCAGTGAGGGGATGGTCACTGTGACCCAGTACGCAGTGAGGGTATGGTCACTGTGACCCCAGTACGCAGTGAGGGTACGGTCACTGTGACCCAGTACGCAGTGAGGGTATGGTCACTGTGACCAAGTACGCAGTGAGGGTATGGTCACTGTGACCCAGTACGCAGTGAGGGGATGGTCACTGTGACCCAGTACGCAGTGAGGGTACGGTCACTGTGACCCAGTACGCAGCGAGGGGACGGTCACTGTGACCCAGTACGCAGTGAGGGTACGGTCACAGTGACCCAGTACGCAGCGAGGGGATGGTCACTGTGACCCCAGTACGCAGTGAGGGTATGGTCACTGTGACCCGGTACGCAGCGAGGGGATGGTCACTGTGACCCCAGTACACAGCGAGGGTTTGGTCACTGTGACCCAGTACGCAGTGAGTGGACGGTCACTGTGACCCCAGTACGCAGCGAGGGTATGGTCACTGTGACCCCAGTACGCAGCGAGGGTATGGTCACTGTGACCCAGTACGCAGTGAGGGTATGGTCACTGTGACCCAGTACGCAGTGAGGGGATGGTCATTGTGACCCAGTACGCAGTGAGGGTATGGTCACTGTGACCCCAGTACGCAGTGAGGGTATGGTCACTGTGACCCAGTACGCAGTGAGGGTATGGTCACTGTGACCCAGTACGCAGTGAGGGGATGGTCACTGTGACCCAGTACGCAGTGAGGGTACGGTCACTGTGACCCAGTACGCAGTGAGGGTACGGTCACAGTGACCCAGTACGCAGCGAGGGGATGGTCACTGTGACCCCAGTACGCAGCGAGGGGATGGTCACTGTGACCCCAGTACACAGCGAGGGTATGGTCACTGTGACCCAGTACGCAGCGAGGGTACGGTCACTGTGACCCCAGTACGCAGCGAGGGGACGGTCACTGTGACCCAGTACGCAGTGAGGGTACGGTCACAGTGACCCAGTACGCAGCGAGGGGATGGTCACTGTGACCCCAGTACGCAGCGAGGGGATGGTCACTGTGACCCGGTACGCAGTGAGGGTATGGTCACTGTGACCCAGTACGCAGTGAGGGGACGGTCACTGTGACCCCAGTACGCAGCGAGGGTATGGTCACTGTGACCCCAGTACGCAGTGAGGGTATGGTCACTGTGACCCAGTACGCAGCGAGGGGATGGTCACTGTGACCCAGTACGCAGTGAGGGTATGGTCACTGTGACCCCAGTACGCAGTGAGGGTACGGTCACTGTGACCCCAGTACGCAGCGAGTGTACGGTCACTGTGACCCAGGACGTAGTGAGGGTACGGTCACTGTGACCCAGTACGCAGTGAGGGGATGGTCACTGTGACCCAGTACGCAGTGAGGGTACGGTCACTGTGACCCCAGTACGCAGTGAGGGTATGGTCACTGTGATCCAGTACGCAGTGAGGGTATGGTCACTGTGACCCAGTACGCAGTGAGGGGATGGTCACTGTGACCCAGTACGCAGTGAGGGTACGGTCACTGTGACCCAGTACGCAGCGAGAGGACGGTCACTGTGACCCAGTACGCAGTGAGGGTACGGTCACAGTGACCCAGTACGTAGCGAGGGGATGGTCACTGTGACCCCAGTACGCAGCGAGGGGATGGTCACTGTGACCCAGTACGCAGCGAGGGTATGGTCACTGTGACCCAGTACGCAGTGAGGGTACGGTCACTGTGACCCAGTACGCAGCGAGGGGACGGTCACTGTGACCCAGTACGCAGTGAGGGTACGGTCACAGTGACCCAGTACGCAGCGAGGGGATGGTCACTGTGACCCCAGTACGCAGCGAGGGGATGGTCACTGTGACCCCAGTACGCAGCGAGGGGATGGTCACTGTGACCCCAGTACACAGCGAGGGTATGGTCACTGTGACCCAGTACGCAGCGAGGGTACGGTCACTGTGACCCCAGTACGCAGCGAGGGGGACGGTCACTGTGACCCAGTACGCAGTGAGGGTACGGTGACAGTGACCCAGTACGCAGTGAGGGGATGGTCACTGTGACCCCAGTACGCAGCGAGGGGATGGTCACTGTGACCCCAGTACGCAGCGAGGGGATGGTCACTGTGACCCGGTACGCAGTGAGGGTATGGTCACTGTGACCCAGTACGCAGCGAGGGGATGGTCACTGTGACCCAGTACGCAGTGAGGGTATGGTCACTGTGACCCCAGTACGCAGTGAGGGTACGGTCACTGTGACCCCAGTACACAGCGAGGGGATGGTCACTGTGACCCCAGTACGCAGCGAGGGGATGGTCACTGTGACCCCAGTACACAGCGAGGGTATGGTCACTGTGACCCAGTACGCAGCGAGGGGACGGTCACTGTGACCCAGTACGCAGTGAGGGTACGGTCACAGTGACCCAGTACGCAGCGAGGGGATGGTCACTGTGACCCAGTACGCAGTGAGGGTACGGTCACTGTGACCCGGTACGCAGTGAGGGTATGGTCACTGTGACCCAGTACGCAGTGAGGGGACGGTCACTGTGACCCCAGTACGCAGCGAGGGTATGGTCACTGTGACCCAGTACGCAGTGAGGGTATGGTCACTGTGACCCAGTACGCAGTGAGGGGACGGTCACTGTGACCCAGTACGCAGTGAGGGGATGGTCACTGTGACCCAGTACGCAGCGAGGGGATGGTCACTGTGACCCCAGTACACAGTGAGGGTATAGTCACTGTGACCCAGTACGCAGTGAGGGTATGGTCACTGTGACCCAGTACGCAGTGAGGGGATGGTCACTGTGACCCCAGTACACAGTGAGGGTATGGTCGCTGTGACCCAGTACGCAGCTATGGGACGGTTACAGTGACCAGAAAGCAGCGAGGGTACGGTCACTGTGACCCCAGTACGCAGTGAGGGTATGGTCACTGTGACCCAGTACGCAGTGAGGGTACGGTCACTGTGACCCAGTACGCAGTGAGGGTACGGTCACTGTGACCCAGTACGCAGTGAGGGTATGGTCACTGTGACCCAGTACGCAGCGACTGTATGGTCACTGTGACCCAGTACGCAGTGAGGGGATGGTCACTGTGACCCAGTACGCAGTGAGGGTACGGTCACTGTGACCCCAGTACGCAGCGAGCGTATGGTCTCTGTTACCCAGTACGCAGTGAGGGGATGGTCACTGTGACCCAGTACGCAGCGAGGGGACGGTCACAGTGACCCAGTACGCAGTGAGGGTATGGTCACTGTGACCCAGTACGCAGCGAGGGTACGGTCACTGTGACCCAGTACGCAGTGAGGGTACGGTCACTGTGACCCCAGTACGCAGTGAGGGGATGGTCACTGTGACCCAGTACGCAGTGAGGGTATGGTCACTGTGACCCAGTACGCAGTGAGGGTATGGTCACTGTGACCCAGTACGCAGTGAGGGTATGGTCACTGTGACCCAGTACGCAGCGAGGGGACGGTCACTGTGACCCAGTACGCAGTGAGGGTACGGTCACAGTGACCCAGTACGCAGCGAGGGGATGGTCACTGTGACCCCAGTACGCAGCGAGGGGATGGTCACTGTGACCCCAGTACACAGCGAGGGTATGGTCACTGTGACCCAGTACGCAGCGAGGGTACGGTCACTGTGACCCCAGTACGCAGCGAGGGGACGGTCACTGTGACCCAGTACGCAGTGAGGGTACGGTCACAGTGACCCAGTACGCAGCGAGGGGATGGTCACTGTGACCCCAGTACGCAGCGAGGGGATGGTCACTGTGACCCGGTACGCAGTGAGGGTATGGTCACTGTGACCCAGTACGCAGTGAGGGGACGGTCACTGTGACCCCAGTACGCAGCGAGGGTATGGTCACTGTGACCCCAGTACGCAGTGAGGGTATGGTCACTCTGACCCAGTACGCAGCGAGGGGATGGTCACTGTGACCCAGTACGCAGTGAGGGTATGGTCACTGTGACCCCAGTACGCAGTGAGGGTACGGTCACTGTGACCCCAGTACGCAGCGAGTGTACGGTCACTGTGACCCAGGACGTAGTGAGGGTACGGTCACTGTGACCCAGTACGCAGTGAGGGGATGGTCACTGTGACCCAGTACGCAGTGAGGGTACGGTCACTGTGACCCAGTACGCAGCGAGGGTATGGTCACTGTGACCCCAGTACGCAGTGAGGGTATGGTCACTGTGACCCAGTACGCAGTGAGGGGATGGTCACTGTGACCCAGTACGCAGTGAGGGTACGGTCACTGTGACCCAGTACGCAGCGAGGGGACGGTCACTGTGACCCAGTACGTAGCGAGGGGATGGTCACTGTGACCCCAGTACGCAGCGAGGGGATGGTCACTGTGACCCCAGTACACAGCGAGGGTATGGTCACTGTGACCCAGTACGCAGCGAGGGTACGGTCACTGTGACCCCAGTACGCAGCGAGGGGATGGTCACTGTGACCCAGTACACAGCGAGGGTATGGTCACTGTGACCCAGTACGCAGCGAGGGTACGGTCACTGTGACCCCAGTACGCAGCGAGGGGATGGTCACTGTGACCCAGTACGCAGCGAGGGTATGGTCACTGTGACCCAGTACGCAGTGAGGGTACGGTCACTGTGACCCAGTACGCAGCGAGGGGACGGTCACTGTGACCCAGTACGCAGTGAGGGTACGGTCACAGTGACCCAGTCCGCAGCGAGGGGATGGTCACTGTGACCCCAGTACGCAGCGAGGGGATGGTCACTGTGACCCCAGTACACAGCGAGGGTATGGTCACTGTGACCCAGTACGCAGCGAGGGTACGGTCACTGTGACCCCAGTACGCAGCGAGGGGACGGTCACTGTGACCCAGTACGCAGTGAGGGTACGGTCACAGTGACCCAGTACGCAGCGAGGGGATGGTCACTGTGACCCCAGTACGCAGCGAGGGGATGGTCACTGTGACCCGGTACGCAGTGAGGGTATGGTCACTGTGACCCAGTACGCAGCGAGGGGATGGTCACTGTGACCCAGTACGCAGTGAGGGTATGGTCACTGTGACCCCAGTACGCAGTGAGGGTACGGTCACTGTGACCCCAGTACACAGCGAGGGGATGGTCACTGTGACCCCAGTACGCAGCGAGGGGATGGTCACTGTGACCCCAGTACACAGCGAGGGTATGGTCACTGTGACCCAGTACGCAGCGAGGGTACGGTCACTGTGACCCCAGTACGCAGCGAGGGGACGGTCACTGTGACCCAGTACGCAGTGAGGGTACGGTCACAGTGACCCAGTACGCAGCGAGGGGATGGTCACTGTGACCCCAGTACGCAGCGAGGGGATGGTCACTGTGACCCGGTACGCAGTGAGGGTATGGTCACTGTGACCCAGTACGCAGTGAGGGGACGGTCACTGTGACCCCAGTACGCAGCGAGGGTATGGTCACTGTGACCCCAGTACGCAGTGAGGGTATAGTCACTGTGACCCCAGTACGCAGTGAGGGTATGGTCACTGTGACCCAGTACGCAGCGAGGGGATGGTCACTGTGACCCAGTACGCAGTGAGGGTATGGTCACTGTGACCCCAGTACGCAGTGAGGGTACGGTCACTGTGACCCCAGTACGCAGCGAGTGTACGGTCACTGTGACCCAGTACGTAGTGAGGGTACGGTCACTGTGACCCAGTACGCAGTGAGGGGATGGTCACTGTGACCCAGTACGCAGTGAGGGTACGGTCACTGTGACCCCAGTACGCAGTGAGGGTACGGTCACTGTGACCCAGTACGCAGTGAGGGTACGGTCACTGTGACCCAGTACGCAGTGAGGGGACGGTCACTGTGACCAAGTACGCAGTGAGGGTATGGTCACTGTGACCCAGTACGCAGTGAGGGTATGGTCACTGTGACCCAGTACGCAGTGAGGGGATGGTCACTGTGACCCCAGTACGCAGTGAGGGGACGGTCACTGTGACCCAGTACGCAGTGAGGGGATGGTCACTGTGACCCAGTACGCAGCGAGGGGATGGTCACTGTGACCCAGTACACAGTGAGGGTATGGTCGCTGTGACCCAGTACGCAGCTATGGGACGGTCACAGTGACCAGAACGCAGCGAGGGTACGGTCACTGTGACCCCAGTACGCAGTGAGGGTATGGTCACTGTGACCCAGTACGCAGTGAGGGTACGGTCACTGTGACCCAGTACGCAGTGAGGGTACGGTCACTGTGACCCAGTACGCAGTGAGGGTATGGTCACTGTGACCCAGTACGCAGCGAGTGTATGGTCACTGTGACCCAGTACGCAGTGAGGGGATGGTCACTGTGACCCAGTACGCAGTGAGGGTACGGTCACTGTGACCCCAGTACGCAGCGAGGGTATGGTCTCTGTTACCCAGTACGCAGTGAGGGGATGGTCACTGTGACCCAGTACGCAGCGAGGGGACGGTCACAGTGACCCAGTACGCAGTGAGGGTATGGTCACTGTGACCCAGTACGCAGCGAGGGTACGGTCATTGTGACCCAGTACGCAGTGAGGGTACGGTCACTGTGACCCCAGTACGCAGTGAGGGGATGGTCACTGTGACCCAGTACGCAGTGAGGGTATGGTCACTGTGACCCAGTACGCAGTGAGGGTATGGTCACTGTGACCCAGTACGCAGTGAGGGTATGGTCACTGTGACCCAGTACGCAGCGAGGGTACGGTCACTGTGACCCAGTACGCAGCGAGGGGACGGTCACTGTGACCCAGTACGCAGTGAGGGTACGGTCACAGTGACCCAGTACGCAGCGAGGGGATGGTCACTGTGACCCCAGTACACAGCGAGGGTATGGTCACTGTGACCCAGTACGCAGCGAGGGTACGGTCACTGTGACCCCAGTACGCAGCGAGGGGACGGTCACTGTGACCCAGTACGCAGTGAGGGTACGGTCACAGTGACCCAGTACGCAGCGAGGGGATGGTCACTGTGACCCCAGTACGCAGCGAGGGGATGGTCACTGTGACCCGGTACGCAGTGAGGGTATGGTCACTGTGACCCAGTACGCAGTGAGGGGACGATCACTGTGACCCCAGTACGCAGCGAGGGTATGGTCACTGTGACCCCAGTACGCAGTGAGGGTATGGTCACTGTGACCCAGTACGCAGTGAGGGTATGGTCACTGTGACCCAGTACGCAGTGAGCGTATGGTCACTGTGACCCCAGTACGCAGTGAGGGTACGGTCACTGTGACCCCAGTACGCAGCGAGTGTACGGTCACTGTGACCCAGGACGTAGTGAGGGTACGGTCACTGTGACCCAGTACGCAGTGAGGGGATGGTCACTGTGACCCAGTACGCAGTGAGGGTACGGTCACTGTGACCCAGTACGCAGTGAGGGTATGGTCACTGTGACCAAGTACGCAGTGAGGGTATGGTCACTGTGACCCAGTACGCAGTGAGGGGATGGTCACTGTGACCCAGTACGCAGTGAGGGTACGGTCACTGTGACCCAGTACGCAGCGAGGGGACGGTCACTGTGACCCAGTACGCAGTGAGGGTACGGTCACAGTGACCCAGTACGCAGCGAGGGGATGGTCACTGTGACCCCAGTACGCAGCGAGGGTATGGTCACTGTGACCCGGTACGCAGCGAGGGGATGGTCACTGTGACCCCAGTACACAGCGAGGGTTTGGTCACTGTGACCCAGTACGCAGCGAGGGTACGGTCACTGTGACCCCAGTACGCAGCGAGGGGATGGTCACTGTGACCCAGTACGCAGCGAGGGGATGGTCACTGTGACCCAGTACGCAGTGTGTGTACGGTCACTGTGACCCCAGTACGCAGCGAGGGTATGGTCACTGTGACCCCAGTACGCAGCGAGGGTATGGTCACTGTGACCCAGTACGCAGTGAGGGGATGGTCACTGAGACCCAGTACGCAGCGAGGGTATGGTCACTGTGACCCAGTACGCAGTGAGGGGATGGTCATTGTGACCCAGTACGCAGTGAGGGTATGGTCACTGTGACCCTTGTACGCAGTGAGGGTATGGTCACTGTGACCCAGTACGCAGTGAGGGTATGGTCACTGTGACCCAGTACGCAGTGAGGGGATGGTCACTGTGACCCAGTACGCAGCGAGGGTACGGTCACTGTGACCCAGTACGCAGCGAGAGGACGGTCACTGTGACCCAGTACGCAGTGAGGGTACGGTCACAGTGACCCAGTACGTAGCGAGGGGATGGTCACTGTGACCCCAGTACGCAGCGAGGGGATGGTCACTGTGACCCCAGTACACAGCGAGGGTATGGTCACTGTGACCCAGTACGCAGCGAGGGTACGGTCACTGTGACCCCAGTACGCAGCGAGGGGATGGTCACTGTGACCCAGTACGCAGCGAGGGGATGGTCACTGTGACCCAGTACGCAGTGAGGGTACGGTCACTGTGACTCAGTACGCAGCGAGGGGACGGTCACTGTGACCCAGTACGCAGTGAGGGTACGGTCACAGTGACCCAGTACGCAGCGAGGGGATGGTCACTGTGACCCCAGTACGCAGCGAGGGGATGGTCACTGTGACCCCAGTACACAGCGAGGGTATGGTCACTGTGACCCAGTACGCAGTGAGGGTACGGTCACTGTGACCCCAGTACGCAGCGAGGGGACGGTCACTGTGACCCAGTACGCAGTGAGGGTACGGTCACAGTGACCCAGTACGCAGCGAGGGGATGGTCACTGTGACCCCAGTACGCAGCGAGGGGATGGTCACTGTGACCCGGTACGCAGTGAGGGTATGGTCACTGTGACCCAGTACGCAGTGAGGGGACGGTCACTGTGACCCCAGTACGCAGCGAGGGTATGGTCACATGTGACCCCAGTACGCAGTGAGGGTATAGTCACTGTGACCCCAGTACGCAGTGAGGGTATGGTCACTGTGACCCAGTACGCAGCGAGGGGATGGTCACTGTGACCCAGTACGCAGTGAGGGTATGGTCACTGTGACCCCAGTACGCAGTGAGGGTACGGTCACTGTGACCCCAGTACGCAGCGAGTGTACGGTCACTGTGACCCAGTACGTAGTGAGGGTACGGTCACTGTGACCCAGTACGCAGTGAGGGGATGGTCACTGTGACCCAGTACGCAGTGAGGGTACGGTCACTGTGACCCAGTACGCAGTGAGGGTACGGTCACTGTGACCCCAGTACGCAGTGAGGGTACGGTCACTGTGACCCAGTACGCAGTGAGGGTACGGTCACTGTGACCCAGTACGCAGTGAGGGGACGGTCACTGTGACCAAGTACGCAGTGAGGGTATGGTCACTGTGACCCAGTACGCAGTGAGGGTATGGTCACTGTGACCCAGTACGCAGTGAGGGGACGGTCACTGTGACCCAGTACGCAGTGAGGGGATGGTCACTGTGACCCAGTACGCAGCGAGGGGATGGTCACTGTGACCCCAGTACACAGTGAGGGTATAGTCACTGTGACCCAGTACGCAGCGAGGGGACGGTCACTGTGACCCAGTACGCAGTGAGGGGACGGTCACTGTGACCCAGTACGCAGTGAGGGGATGGTCACTGTGACCCAGTACGCAGTGAGGGGATGGTCACTGTGACCCCAGTACACAGTGAGGGTATGGTCGCTGTGACCCAGTACGCAGCTATGGGACGGTCACAGTGACCAGAACGCAGCGAGGGTACGGTCACTGTGACCCCAGTACGCAGTGAGGGTACGGTCACTGTGACCCAGTACGCAGTGAGGGTACGGTCACTGTGACCCAGTACGCAGTGAGGGTATGGTCACTGTGACCCAGTACGCAGCGAGTGTATGGTCACTGTGACCCAGTACGCAGTGAGGGGATGGTCACTGTGACCCAGTACGCAGTGAGGGTACGGTCACTGTGACCCCAGTACGCAGCGAGGGTATGGTCTCTGTTACCCAGTACGCAGTGAGGGGATGGTCACTGTGACCCAGTACGCAGCGAGGGGACGGTCACAGTGACCCAGTACGCAGCGAGGGGACGGTCACAGTGACCCAAAACGCAGCGAGGAGACGGTCACAGTGACCCAGAACGCAGCGAGGGTATGGTCACTGTGACCCAGTACGCAGTGAGGGTATGGTCACTGTGACCCCAGTACGCAGTGAGGGTATGGTCACTGTGACCCAGTACGCAGTGAGGGTATGGTCACTGTGACCCCAGTACGCAGTGAGGGTACGGTCACTGTGACCCCGGTACGCAGTGAGGGCATGGTCACTGTGACCCAGTACGCAGTGAGGGTACGGTCACTGTGACCCCGGTACGCAGTGAGGGCATGGTCACTGTGACCCAGTATGCAGTGAGGGTATGGTCACTGTGACCCAGTACGCAGTGAGGGGATGGTCACTGTGACCCAGTACGCAGTGAGGGCATGGTCACTGTGACCCAGTACGCAGTGAGGGTATGGTCACTGTGACCCCAGTACGCAGCGAGGGTACGGTCACTGTGACCCCAGTACGCAGTGAGGGTATGGTCACTGTGACCCAGTACGCAGTGAGGGGATGGTCACTGTGACCCAGTACGCAGCGAGGGTACGGTCACTGTGACCCCAGTACGCAGCGAGGGTATGGTCACTGTGACCCAGTACGCAGTGAGGGGATGGTCACTGTGAACCAGTACGCAGTGAGGGGATGGTCACTGTGACCCAGTACACAGTGAGGGTATGGTCACTGTGACCCCAGTACGCAGTGAGGGTATGGTCACTGTGACCCAGTACGCAGTGAGTGTATGGTCACTGTGACCCAGTACGCAGTGAGGGGATGGTCACTGTGACCCAGTACGCAGCGAGGGTACGGTCACTGTGACCCCAGTACGCAGTGAGGGGATGGTCACTGTGACCCAGTACGCAGCGAGGGTATGGTCACTGAGACCCAGTACGCAGTGAGGGGATGGTCACTCTGACCCAGTACGCAGCGAGGGTACGGTCACTGTGACCCAGTACGCAGCGAGGGGATAGTCACTGTGACGCAGTACGCAGTGAGGGTATGGTCACTGTGACCCAGTACGCAGTGAGGGGATGGTCACTGTGACCCAGTACGCAGTGAGGGGATGGTCACTGTGACCCAGTACGCAGTGAGGGTACGGTCACTGTGACCCAGTACGCAGCGAGGGGATGTTCACAGTCACACAGTACGCAGCGAGGGTACGGTCACTGTGACCCAGTACGCAGCGAGGGGATGGTCACTGTGACCCAGTACGCAGCGAGTGTATGGTCACTGTGACCCAGTACGCAGCGAGGGGATGGTCACTGTGAGCCAGTACGCAGCGAGGGGATGGTCACTGTGACCCAGTACGCAGTGAGGGTACGGTCACTGTGACCCAGTACGCAGTGAGGGTATGGTCACTGTGACCCCAGTACGCAGCGAGGGTATGGTCACTGTGACCCAGTACGCAGCGAGGGGATGGTCACTGTGACCCAGTACGCAGTGAGGGGATGGTCACTGTGACCCAGTACGCAGTGAGGGGACGGTCACTGTGACCCAGTACGCAGTGAGGGTATGGTCACTGTGACCCAGTACGCAGCGAGGGGATGGTCACTGTGACCCAGTACGCAGTGAGGGGACGGTCACTGTGACCCAGTACGCAGTGAGGGGACGGTCACTGTGACCCAGTACGCAGTGAGGGTATGGTCACTGTGACCCAGTACGCAGTGAGGGTATGGTCACTGTGACCCAGTACGCAGCGAAGGGACGGTCACTGTGACCCAGTACGCAGTGAGTGTATAGTCACTGTGACCCAGTACGCAGTGAGGGTATGGTCACTGTGACCCAGTACGCAGCAAGGGGATGGTCACTGTGACCCAGTACGCAGAGAGGGGATGGTCACTGTGACCCAGTACGCAGTGAGGGGATGGTCACTGTGACCCAGTACGCAGTGAGGGTATGGTCACTGTGACCCCAGTACGCAGTGAGGGTATGGTCACTGTGACCCAGTATGCAGCAAGGGGACGGTCACTCTGACCCAGTACGCAGTGAGGGTACGGACACTGTGACCCAGTTCGCAGCGAGGGTACGGTCACTGTGACCCAGTACGCAGCAAGGGTATGGTCTCTGTGACCCAGTACGCAGCGAGGGTATGGTCTCTGTGACCCAGTACGCAGCGAGGGTATGGTCACTGTGACCCAGTACGCAGCGAGGGTATGGTCACTGTGACCCAGTACGCAGTGAGGGCACGGTCACTGTGACCCAGTACGCAGCGAGGGGACGGTCACTGTGACCCAGTACGCAGCGAGGGGATGGTCACTGTGACCCAGTACGCAGCGAGGGGATAGTCACTGTGACGCAGTACGCAGTGAGGGTATGGTCACTGTGACCCAGTACGCAGTGAGGGGATGGTCACTGTGACCCAGTACGCAGTGAGGGGATGGTCACTGTGACCCAGTACGCAGTGAGGGTACGGTCACTGTGACCCAGTACGCAGCGAGGGGATGTTCACAGTCACACAGTACGCAGCGAGGGTACGGTCACTGTGACCCAGTACGCAGCGAGGGGATGGTCACTGTGACCCAGTACGCAGCGAGTGTATGGTCACTGTGACCCAGTACGCAGCGAG
Organism: Chiloscyllium punctatum; assembly: GCF_047496795.1. Classification (NCBI taxonomy): domain Eukaryota; kingdom Metazoa; phylum Chordata; class Chondrichthyes; order Orectolobiformes; family Hemiscylliidae; genus Chiloscyllium; species Chiloscyllium punctatum. The sequence continues at coordinate 3,973,610 of NC_092743.1, forward strand.
GGGATGGTCACTGTGAGCCAGTACGCAGCGAGGGGATGGTCACTGTGACCCAGTACGCAGTGAGGGTACGGTCACTGTGACCCAGTACGCAGTGAGGGTATGGTCACTGTGACCCCAGTACGCAGCGAGGGTATGGTCACTGTGACCCAGTACGCAGCGAGGGGATGGTCACTGTGACCCAGTACGCAGTGAGGGGATGGTCACTGTGACCCAGTACGCAGTGAGGGGACGGTCACTGTGACCCAGTACGCAGTGAGGGTATGGTCACTGTGACCCAGTACGCAGCGAGGGGATGGTCACTGTGACCCAGTACGCAGTGAGGGGACGGTCACTGTGACCCAGTACGCAGTGAGGGGACGGTCACTGTGACCCAGTACGCAGTGAGGGTATGGTCACTGTGACCCAGTACGCAGTGAGGGTATGGTCACTGTGACCCAGTACGCAGCGAAGGGACGGTCACTGTGACCCAGTACGCAGTGAGTGTATAGTCACTGTGACCCAGTACGCAGTGAGGGTATGGTCACTGTGACCCAGTACGCAGCAAGGGGATGGTCACTGTGACCCAGTACGCAGAGAGGGGATGGTCACTGTGACCCAGTACGCAGTGAGAGTATGGTCACTGTGACCCCAGTACGCAGTGAGGGTATGGTCACTGTGACCCAGTATGCAGCAAGGGGACGGTCACTCTGACCCAGTACGCAGTGAGGGTACGGACACTGTGACCCAGTACGCAGCGAGGGTACGGTCACTGTGACCCAGTACGCAGCAAGGGTATGGTCTCTGTGACCCAGTACGCAGCGAGGGTATGGTCTCTGTGACCCAGTACGCAGCGAGGGTATGGTCACTGTGACCCAGTACGCAGCGAGGGTATGGTCACTGTGACCCAGTACGCAGTGAGGGCACGGTCACTGTGACCCAGTACGCAGCGAGGGGATGGTCACTGTGACCCAGTACGCAGCGAGGGTATGGTCACTGTGACCCAGTACGCAGTGAGGGGATGGTCACTGTGACCCAGTACGCAGCGAGGGGATGGTCACTGTGACCCCAGTACGCAGCGAGGGTATGGTCACTGTGACCCCAGTACGCAGCGAGGGTATGGTCACTGTGACCCAGTACGCAGTGAGGGGACGGTCACTGTGACCCAGTACGCAGTGAGGGTATGGTCACTGTGACCCAGTACGCAGTGAGGGGACGGTCACTGTGACCCAGTACGCAGTGAGGGGATGGTCACTGTGACCCAGTACGCAGCGAGGGGATGGTCACTGTGACCCAGTACGCAGCGAGGGGATGGTCACTGTGACCCAGTACGCAGCGAGGGTATGGTCACTGTGACCCCAGTACGCAGCGAGGGTATGGTCACTGTGACCCCAGTACGCAGCGAGGGTATGGTCACTGTGACCCCAGTACGCAGCGAGGGTATGGTCACTGTGACCCCAGTACGCAGCGAGGGTATGGTCACTGTGACCCAGTACGCAGTGAGGGTATGGTCACTGTGACCCCAGTACGCAGCGAGGGTATGGTCACTGTGACCCAGCACACAGTGAGGGTATGGTCACTGTGACCCAGTACGCAGTGAGGGGATGGTCACTGTGACCCCAGTACGCAGCGAGGGTACGGTCACTGTGACCCAGTACGCAGTGAGGGTATGGTCACTGTGACCCCAGTACGCAGTGAGGGTACGGTCACTGTGACCCCAGTACGCAGTGAGGGTATGGTCACTGTGACCCAGTACGCAGCGAGGGGACGGTCACTGTGACCCAGTACGCAGCGAGGGGATGGTCACTGTGACCCAGTACGCAGCGAGGGTATGGTCACTGTGACCCAGTACGCAGCGAGGGGACGGTCACTGTGACCCAGTACGCAGCGAGGGTATGGTCACTGTGACCCAGTACGCAGTGAGGGTACGGTCACTGTGACCCAGTACGCAGCGAGGGTACGGTCACTGTGACCCAGTACGCAGCGAGGGTATGGTCACTGTGACCCAGTACGCAGCGAGGGGATGGTCACTGTGACCCAGTACGCAGTGAGGGTACGGTCACTGTGACCCAGTACGCAGTGAGGGTACGGTCACTGTGACCCAGTACGCAGTGAGGGGACGGTCACTGTGACCCAGTACGCAGTGAGGGTATGGTCACTGTGACCCAGTACGCAGCGAGGGTATGGTCACTGTGACCCAGTACGCAGTGAGGGGATGGTCACTGTGACCCAGTACGCAGTGAGGGGACGGTCACTGTGACCCAGTACGCAGTGAGGGGACGGTCACTGTGACCCAGTACGCAGTGAGGGTATGGTCACTGTGACCCCAGTACGCAGTGAGGGTATGGTTACTGTGACCCAGTACGCAGCGAGGGGACGGTCACTGTGACCCAGTACGCAGCGAGGGGATGGTCACTGTGACCCAGTACGCAGCGAGGGTATGGTCACTGTGACCCAGTACGCAGCGAGGGTACGGTCACTGTGACCCAGTACGCAGCGAGGGTACGGTCACTGTGACCCAGTACGCAGTGAGGGTATGGTCACTGTGACCCAGTACGCAGTGAGGGGATGGTCACTGTGACCCCAGTACGCAGTGAGGGGATGGTCACTGTGACCCAGTACGCAGCGAGGGGATGGTCACTGTGACCCCAGTACGCAGTGAGGGGATGGTCACTGTGACCCAGTACGCAGTGAGGGGATGGTCACTGTGACCCAGTACGCAGTGAGGGTATGGTCACTGTGACCCAGTACGCAGCGAGGGGATGGTCACTGTGACCCCAGTACGCAGTGAGGGTACGGTCACTGTGACCCAGTACGCAGTGAGGGTATGGTCACTGTGACCCAGTACACAGTGAGGGTACGGTCACTGTGACCCAGTACGCAGTGAGGGTACGGTCACTGTGACCCAGTACGCAGTGAGTGTATAGTCACTGTGACCCAGTACGCAGTGAGGGTATGGTCACTGTGACCCAGTACGCAGTGAGTGTATAGTCACTGTGACCCCAGTACGCAGTGAGGGGTTGGTCACTGTGACCCAGTACGCAGTGAGTGTATAGTCACTGTGACCCAGTACGCAGTGAGGGTATGGTCACTGTGACCCAGTACGCAGCGAGGGGACGGTCACTGTGACCCAGTACGCAGTGAGTGTATAGTCACTGTGACCCAGTACGCAGTGAGGGTATGGTCACTGTGACCCAGTACGCAGCGAGGGGATGGTCACTGTGACCCAGTACGCAGAGAGGGGATGGTCACTGTGACCCAGTACGCAGTGAGGGGATGGTCACTGTGACCCAGTACGCAGTGAGGGTATGGTCACTGTGACCCCAGTACGCAGTGAGGGTATGGTCACTGTGACCCAGTATGCAGCAAGGGGACGGTCACTCTGACCCAGTACGCAGTGAGGGTACGGACACTGTGACCCAGTACGCAGCGAGGGTACGGTCACTGTGACCCAGTACGCAGCAAGGGTATGGTCTCTGTGACCCAGTACGCAGCGAGGGTATGGTCTCTGTGACCCAGTACGCAGCGAGGGTATGGTCACTGTGACCCAGTACGCAGCGAGGGTATGGTCACTGTGACCCAGTACGCAGTGAGGGGATGGTCACTGTGACCCAGTACGCAGTGAGGGGATGGTCACTGTGACCCAGTACGCAGCGAGGGGATGGTCACTGTGACCCCAGTACGCAGCGAGGGTATGGTCACTGTGACCCCAGTACGCAGCGAGGGTATGGTCACTGTGACCCAGTACGCAGTGAGGGGACGGTCACTGTGACCCAGTACGCAGTGAGGGTATGGTCACTGTGACCCAGTACGCAGTGAGGGGACGGTCACTGTGACCCAGTACGCAGTGAGGGGATGGTCACTGTGACCCAGTACGCAGCGAGGGGATGGTCACTGTGACCCAGTACGCAGCGAGGGGATGGTCACTGTGACCCAGTACGCAGCGAGGGGATGGTCACTGTGACCCCAGTACGCAGCGAGGGTATGGTCACTGTGACCCCAGTACGCAGCGAGGGTATGGTCACTGTGACCCAGTACGCAGTGAGGGTATGGTCACTGTGACCCAGTACGCAGTGAGGGGACGGTCACTGTGACCCAGCACACAGTGAGGGTATGGTCACTGTGACCCAGTACGCAGCGAGGGGATGGTCACTGTGACCCCAGTACGCAGCGAGGGTACGGTCACTGTGACCCCAGTACGCAGTGAGGGGATGGTCACTGTGACCCCAGTACGCAGCGAGGGTACGGTCACTGTGACCCAGTACGCAGTGAGGGTATGGTCACTGTGACCCCAGTACGCAGTAAGGGTACGGTCACTGTGACCCAGTACGCAGTGAGGGTATGGTCACTGTGACCCACTACGCAGCGAGGGGACGGTCACTGTGACCCAGTACGCAGCGAGGGGATGGTCACTGTGACCCAGTACGCAGCGAGGGGACGGTCACTGTGACCCAGTACGCAGCGAGGGGATGGTCACTGTGACCCAGTACGCAGCGAGGGTATGGTCACTGTGACCCAGTACGCAGTGAGGGTACGGTCACTGTGACCCAGTACGCAGCGAGGGTATGGTCACTGTGACCCAGTACGCAGTGAGGGTACGGTCACTGTGACCCCAGTACGCAGTGAGGGTACGGTCACTGTGACCCAGTACGCAGCGAGGGTATGGTCACTGTGACCCAGTACGCAGCGAGGGGATGGTCACTGTGACCCAGTACGCAGCGAGGGTATGGTCACTGTGACCCAGTACGCAGTGAGGGTATGGTCACTGTGACCCAGTACGCAGCGAGGGGATGGTCACTGTGACCCAGTACGCAGTGAGGGTATGGTCACTGTGACCCAGTACGCAGTGAGGGTACGGTCACTGTGACCCAGTACGCAGTGAGGGTATGGTCACTGTGACCCAGTACGCAGCGAGGGTATGGTCACTGTGACCCAGTACGCAGCGAGGGTATGGTCACTGTGACCCCAGTACGCAGCGAGGGTATGGTCACTGTGACCCAGTACGCAGTGAGGGGATGGTCACTGTGACCCAGTACGCAGTGAGGGGACGGTCACTGTGACCCAGTACGCAGTGAGGGGACGGTCACTGTGACCCAGTACGCAGTGAGGGTATGGTCACTGTGACCCCAGTACGCAGTGAGGGTATGGTCACTGTGACCCAGTACGCAGTGAGGGTATGGTCACTGTGACCCAGTACGCAGCGAGGGGACGGTCACTGTGACCCAGTACGCAGCGAGGGGATGGTCACTGTGACCCAGTACGCAGCGAGGGTACGGTCACTGTGACCCAGTACGCAGCGAGGGTACGGTCACTGTGACCCAGTACGCAGCGAGGGTATGGTCACTGTGACCCAGTACGCAGTGAGGGTACGGTCACTGTGACCCCAGTACGCAGTGAGGGTACGGTCACTGTGACCCAGTACGCAGTGAGGGTATGGTCACTGTGACCCAGTACGCAGTGAGGGGATGGTCACTGTGACCCCAGTACGCAGTGAGGGGACGGTCACTGTGACCCAGTACGCAGCGAGGGGATGGTCACTGTGACCCCAGTACGCAGTGAGGGGATGGTCACTGTGACCCAGTACGCAGTGAGGGTATGGTCACTGTGACCCAGTACGCAGCGAGGGGATGGTCACTGTGACCCAGTACGCAGCGAGGGTATGGTCACTGTGACCCAGTACGCAGTGAGGGTACGGTCACTGTGACCCAGTACGCAGCGAGGGGATGGTCACTGTGACCCCAGTACGCAGTGAGGGTATGGTCACTGTGACCCGGTACGCAGCGAGGGGATGGTCACTGTGACCCCAGTACGCAGTGAGGGTATGGTCACTGTGACCCGGTACGCAGCGAGGGGATGGTCACTGTGACCCAGTACACAGCGAGGGGATGGTCACTGTGACCCAGTACGCAGTGAGGGTATGGTCACTGTGACCCAGTACGCAGTGAGGGGATGGTCACTGTGACCCAGTACGCAGTGAGGGGACGGTCACTGTGACCCAGTACGCAGTGAGGGTACGGTCACTGTGACCCAGTACGCAGTGAGGGGATGGTCACTGTGACCCAGTACGCAGCGAGGGGATGGTCACTGTGACCCAGTACGCAGTGAGGGGATGGTCACTGTGACCCAATACGCAGTGAGGGGATTGTCACTGTGACCCCAGTACGCAGCGAGGGGATGGTCACTGTGACCCAGTACGCAGTGAGGGTATGGTCACTGTGACCCAGTACGCAGTGAGGGTATGGTCACTGTGACCCCAGTACGCAGCGAGGGGATGGTCACAGTCACCCAGTACGCAGCGAGGGGACGGTCACTGTGACCCAGTACGCAGTGAGGGTATGGTCACTGTGACCCAGTACGCAGCGAGGGGATGGTCACTGTGACCCAGTACGCAGTGAGGGGATGGTCACAGTCACACACCAGACAGAGTATACAGATACCTGGGCGTCACTGTATGGTATACAACCAAGCCCAGATGGTATTAAAATTAATACTGATCCTGGAGTGATATTGTGAGGGAACAGAATCCACTCAGACTCAACCTACGACACACTGATCACACACACACACACACACACACACACACTGATCACACACACACACACACACACACACACACACACTGATCACACACACACACTGATCACACACACACACACACACACTGATCACACACACACACAGATCACCCACACACATTGATCACACACACACACACAGATCACACACACACACTGATCACACACACACACTGATCACACACACACACACAGATCACACACACACACTGATCACACACACACACTGATCACACACACACACACAGATCACACACACACACACACACTGATCACACACACACAATGATCACACACACACACACACTGATCACACACACACACTGATCACACACACACACACAGATCACACACACACACACACTGATCACACACACACACTGATCACACACACACACACAGATCACACACACACACACAGATCACACACACACACACACTGATCACACACACACACACACACACACTGATCACACACACACACTGATCACACACACACACTGATCACACACACACACACAGATCACACACACACACACACACACTGATCACACACACACACAGATCACATACACACACACACTGATCACACACACACACACAGATCACCCACACACACACACACTGATCACACACACACACACAGATCACACACACACACACACACTGATCACACACACACACAGATCACCCACACACACACACTGATCACCCACACACATTGATCACACACACACACACACACACTGATCACACACATACACTGATCACACACACACATTGATCACACACACACACACACTGATCACCCACACACATTGATCACACACACACACACACACACACTGATCACACACACACACTGATCACACGCACACTGATCTCACACACACACACACACTGATCACACACACAGATCACACACACACAGATCACACACACACTGATCGCACACACACACTGTTCGCACACACACACAGATCACACACACAGATCACACACACAGATCACCCACACACATTGATCACACACACACACTGATCACCCACACACATTGATCTCACACACACACACACACACACACTGATCACACACACACACTGATCACACACACACATTGATCACACACACACATTGATCACACACACACACACTGATCACACACACACATTGATCACACACACACATTGATCACACACACACACACTGATCACACACACACATTGATCACACACACACACACACTGATCACACACACACATTGATCACACACACACAGATCACCCACACACATTGATCACACACACACTGATCACCCACACACATTGATCACACACACACACACTGATCACACACACACATTGATCACACACACACTGATCACCCACACACATTGATCACACACACACACACTGATCACACACACAGATCACACACACACTGATCACCCACACACATTGATCACACACACACTGATCACACACACACACAGTCACTGATCACACACACACACAGTCACTGATCACACACACACTGATCACCCACACACATTGATCACACACACACACACACAGATCAGACACACACACACACACTGATCACACACACACACTGATCACACACACACTGATCACACACACACATCACACACACACTGATCACACACACACACTGATCACACACACACACACACACACTGATCACACACACACACAGATCACACACACACAGATCACACACAAACAGATCACACACACACTGATCACCCACACACATTGATCACACACACTCACACACACACACACTGATCACCCACACACATTGATCACACACACACACACTGATCACACACACTGATCACACACACACACACACTGATCACACACACACAGATCACCCACACACACTGATCACACACACACACACACTGATCACACACACACAGTCACTGATCACACACACTGATCACCCAAACACACTGATCACCCACACACATTGATCACACACACACACACTGATCACACACACAGATCACACACACACTGATCACCCACACACATTGATCACACACAGATTGATCACACACACACTGATCACACACACACAGTCAATGATCACACACACAGATCACACACACACTGATCACCCACACACATTGATCACACACACACAGAGCACACACACACACCGATCACACACACACACTGATCACACACACACACACACCGATCATACACACACTGATCACACACACACACCGATCACACACACACACCGATCACACACACACACTGATCTCACACACAGACTGAGTGAGAAGTCTCTCACAATGACTGTGTCATGAGGCTGAGAGACACCATCGAGCAGGTGTCAGCCCTGAGCAGCCAGGAGTAACATGTCCCTCTCCATTCGGCTGCTTGTTTGGGTCGGATTGACCTGTCATCGGCCTCTATTCCAGTTGGATCTCCGGGATGTGTGAACATGTTTTGCCTGTTTTGGTCATCATCAAAATGAGGGATATTGTTTAGGATGTGTTGTAGTCGGTTAGGAATCCTGACTTTTACTTGTTCAAGGTATTTCCTTACAATTGAGCTATGTCCCATTGATGATCTTTACCAGGGAGCAAACCTGCTCAGGACATTACCCGCTGCTCCTGTGTGGACACAAACGTCTGGAAACCTGGAGCAACTCCAAACCCCAACTCGTGGATGTATGGGGGCTCATCCTGGGTGTGGATCTGAATCTTCAAACCAGCCTCAAAGGATGTTTCTTCTGCAAGATGGAGAGAGCGAGAGAGAGAGAGAGAGAGAGAGAGAGAGAGAGAGAGAGAGAGAGACAGAAGAAACATTGATTAACAATGAGCACACCCATACATACAAACCCTCACTAATGCCTTCGCTGCCCCGAGCTCTGTTTCAGTGCAATCTGACAGGTCCCATTTTCAAACACCGACATGGCTTCACCTCTCCCTATCTCTGTAGTAACCTCCAACCTCACCCACCTCACCCACCTCACCCACCTCACCCAACTCACCCACCTCATACACCTCACCCAACTCACCCAACTCACCCACCTCACCCACCTCATACACCTCACCCACCTCACCCATCTCACCCACCTCACCCAACTCACCAACCTCACCGAACTCACCCACCTCACCCACCTCACCCACCTCACCCACCTCATACACCTCACCCAACTCACCCACCTCATACACCTCACCCAACTCACCCAACTCACCCACCTCACCCACCTCATACACCTCACCCAACTCACCCACCTCACCCACCTCACCCACCTCACCCAACTCACCCACCTCACCCAACTCACCCACCTCACCCACCTCACCCACCTCACCCACCTCACCCAACTCACCCATCTCACCCACCTCACCAACCTCACCCACCTCACCCACCTCACACACCTCACACACCTCACCCAACTCACCCACCTCACCCACCTCACCCACCTCACTCACCCACCTCACTCACCTCACCCACCTCACCCACCTCACCCAACTCACCCAACTCACCCACCTCACCCACCTCACCCACCTCACCCACGTCACCCACCTCACCCACCTCACCCACCACATCCACCACATCCACCTCACCCAACTCACCCAACTCACACACCTCACCCACCTCACCCACCTCACCCACCTCACACACCTCACCCATCTCTCCAACCTGACAAACCTCACCCATCTCCCCAACCGCACCCACCTCACCCATCTCACCAACCTCACCAACCTCACCCATCTCTCCAATCTGACAAACCTCACCATCTCACCAACCTCACCAATCTCTCCACCTTCACCCATCTCACCAACCTCACCTATCTCTCCAACCTCACCTATCCCATCAACCTCACCCATCTCTCCAACCTCACCCATTTCACCAACCTCACCCATCTCACAATGTCACCAACCTCACCCATCTCCCCAACCTCACCCATCTCACCAACCTCACCATCCACACCAACCTCTCCAACCTCACCTATCTCTCCAACCTCACCCATCCCACCAACCTCACCCATCTTTCCAGCCTCACCCATTTCACCAACCTCACCCATCTCACAACGTCACCAACCTCACCCATCTCACAACCTCACCCATTACACCAACCTCACCCATCTCTCCAACCTCACCCATCTCTCTCCAACCTCACCCATCTCTCTGACCTCTCCAACCTGGCACATCTCACAACCTCACCCAACTCTCCAACCTCACCAATCTCTCCGACCTCTCCAACCTGACCCATCTCACAACCTCACCCATCTCTCCAACCTCACCCACCTCACCCATCTTACCAACCTCACCCATCTCTCCAACCTAACCAACCTCACCCATCTCACCAACCTCACCCATCTCTTTGACCTCTCCAATGTGACCCATCTCATATCCTTACCCAACTCTCCAACCTCACCCATCCCACCAATCTCACCCATCTCTCCGACCTTTCCAACCTGACACATCTCACAACCTCACCCATCTCTCCAACCTGACCAACCTCACCCATCTCACCAACACCACCAATCTCTCCAACCTCACCTATATCACCAGCCTCACCGATCTCACCCATCTCACAACCTCACCCACCTCACCAGCGTCACCCATCTCTCCAAAGTCACCCATCTCTCCAATCTCTCCCATCCCACCCATCTCACCAACCTCACCCATCTCACCCATCTCTCCAACCTGACCAACCTCACCCATCTTACCAAACCCACCCATCTCTCCAACCTCACCCATCTAACCAAACTCACCCATCTCTCCCCCCTCATAAACCGCAACCATACCTCCAATGTCATCCATCTCACCAACCTCACCAACCACACCCATCTCACCAACCTCACTCATCTCACCAACCTCACCAACCACACCCATCTCACCAACCTCACCCATCTCTCCAACCTGAACAACCTCACCCATCTCATCAACCTCACCATCTCACCCATCTGACCAACCTCACCAATCTCACCAACCTCACCCGCATCTCACCCATCTCTCCAGCCTCACCAACCTCACCCATCTCACCAACCTCACCCATCTCACTAACCTCACTCATCTCACCAACCTCACCCATCTCACCAACCTCACCCATCTCACTAACCTCACTCATCTCACCAACCTCACCCATCTCACCAACTGCACCCACCTCACCAACTGCACCCATCTCTCCAACCTCACCCATCTCTCCAACCTCACCAACCTCACCCATCTCACCAAACTCACCCATCTCACCAACCTCACAAACCTCACCCATCTCGCCAACCTCACCCATCTCACCAACCTCACAAACCTCACCCATCTCACCAAACTCACCCATCTCACCAACCTCACAAACTTCACGCATCTCACCAACCTCACCAATTTCACCAACCTCTCCAAACTCACCCATCTCACCAACCTCACCCATCTCACCAACCTCACCCATCTCTCCAACCTCACCCATCTCACCAACCTCACCCATCTCACCAACCTCACCCATCTCACCAAACTGCACCCATCTCACCAACCGCACCCATCTCACCAACCTCACCAACCTCACCCATCTCACCAACCTCACCAACCTCACCCATCTTTCCAACCACACCCATCTTTCCAACCTGATAAACCTCACCATCTCACCAACCTCACCCATCTCTCCACCCTCACCCATCTCACCAAACTCACCCATCTCACCAACCTCACCAATCACTCCAACCTCACCCATCTCACCAACCTCACCCATCTTTCCAACCTGACAAACCTCACCCATCTCACCAACCTCACCCATCTCTCCACCCTCACCCATCTCACAAAACTCACCCATCTCACCAACCTCACCCATCTCTCCACCCTCACCCATCTCACAAAACTCACCCATCTCACCAACCTCACCAATCTCTCCAACCTCACCCATCTCACCAACCTCACTGATCTCACCAATCTCACCAACTTCACCATCCTCACTAACCTCACTCATCTCACCATCCTCACCCATCTCACAACCTCACCCACCTCACCAACCTCACCCATCTCTCCAACCTCACCAACCTTTCCAACATCACCAACCTCACCCAACTCACCAACCTCAACCATCTCACCAACCTCACCCATCTCTCCAACCTCACCCATCTCTCCCATCTCACAACCTCTCCAACCTCACCCATCTCAAATCCTCACCAGCGTCACCCATCTCTCCAACATTACCCATCTCACCAACCTCACCCAACTCTCCAACCTCACCCATCCCACCAACCTCACCCATCTCTCCAACCTCACCAATCTCACCCATCTCAACAACCTCACCCATCTCACCAACCTCACCCATCTCACCAACCTCACCCATCTCTCCAACCTCACCCATCTCACCAGCCTCACCCATCTCACCCATCTCACAACCTCACCCACCTCACCAGCGTCCCCATCTCTCCAAAGTCACCCATCTCCCCAATCTCTCCCATCCCACCCATCTCACCAACCCCACTCATCACTACAACCTCACCCATCTCACCAGCCCTACCAACCTTTCCAACCTCATCCATCTCACCAACCACACCAACCTCACCCATCTCACGTTACCAACCGCACCCATCTCACCAACCTCACCCATCTCACCAACCTCTCCAACCTCACCCATCTCACCAACCTCACCCATCTCACCAACCTGACCAACCTCACCCATCTCACCAACCTCACCCATCTCTCCAACCGCACCAAACTCACCCATCTCTCCAACCGTACCCATCTCTCCAACCTCACCCATCTCACCAGCCTCACCCATCCCACCAACCTCACCAACCTCACCCATCTCTCCAACCTCACCAACCTCACCAACCTCACCCATCTCTCCAACCTCACCCATTTCACCAACCTCACCATCATCACCCATCTCATAAACTCACCAAACTCACCCACCTCTCCAGCCTCACCCACCTCACCCATCTCAACAAACTCACCCATCTCACCAACCTCACCAACCTCACCCATCTCACCAGCCTCACCAACCACACCAATCTCACCCATCTCACCCACCTCACCAAACTCTCCAACGTCACCCATCTCACCAACTCACCAACCTCACCCATCTCACCAAACTCATCCATCTCACCAACGTCACCCATCTCTCCAACCGCACCAAACTCACCCATCTCTCCAACCTCTCCATCTCACCAATCTCATCCATCCCACCAACCTCACCCATCTCTCTGACCTCTCCAACCTGACCCATCTCACAACCTCACGGATCCCACCAACCTCACCCATCTCACCAACCACACCTAACTCTCCAACCTCAACCATCCCAGCACCCTCACCCATCTCTCTGACCTCTCCAACCTGACTCATCTCACAACCTCACGCATCTCACCAACCTCACTCATCTCTCCAACCGACCAACCTCACCCATCTCACCAACCTCACCCATCTCTCCAACATCACCCATCCCACCAACCTCAGCAACCTCACCCATCTCACCAACCTCACCCATCCCACCCATCTGACCAACCTCACCCATTTCACCAACCTCAACCCCATCTCACCCATCTCACCCATCTCACCAATCTGACCCATCTCACCAACTACACCCATCTCTTCTACCTCACCCACCTCACCCATCTCACCAACCTCACCAATCTCACCAACCTCACACATCTCTCCAACCTCACCCATCTCACCAACCTCTCCAATCTCTCCAACCTCACCCATCCCACCAACCTCACCCATCTCACCAACATGACCCATCCCACCAACCTCAGCAACCTCACCCATTTCACCAACCTCACCCATCTCACCAATCTGACCCATCTCACCAACTGCACCCATCTCTCCAACCTCACCAACCTCACCCATCTCACCAACCTCACTCATCTCACCAACCTCACCCATCTCACCAACCTCACCCATCTCTCCAACCTCACCCATCTCTCCAACCTCACCCATCTCACCAACCTCACCGACCTCACCCATCTCTCCAACCTCACACATCTCACCAGCCCTACCAACCTTTCCAACCTCATCCATCTCACCAACCACACCAACCTCACCCATCCCACGTCACCAACCGCACCCATCTCACCAACCTCACCCATCTCACCAACCTCTCCAACCTCACCCATCTCACCAACCTCACCCATCTCACCAACCTGACCAACCTCACCCATCTCACCATCCTCACCCATCTCACCAACCTCACCCATCTCACCAATGTTGGCAACCTCACCCATCTCACCAATGTTGGCAACCTCACCCATCTCACCAACCTCACCCATCTCTCCAACCTGACCAACCTCACCCATCTCACCCATCTCTCCAACCGCACCAAACTCACCCATCTCTCCAACCGTACCCATCTCTCCAACCTCACCCATCTCACCAGCCTCACCCATCCCACCAACCTCACCAACCTCACCCATCTCTCCAACCTCACCAACCTCACCCATCTCTCCAACCTCACCCATTTCACCAACCTCACCATCATCACCCATCTCGTAAACTCACCAACCTCACCCATCTCACCAAAGGCACCCACCTCTCCAGCCTCACCCACCTCACCCATCTCAACAACCTCACCCATCTCACCAACCTCACCCATCTCACCAGCCTCACCAACCACACCAATCTCACCCATCTCTCCAACCTCACCAACCTCACCCATCTCACCAGCCTCACCAACCACACCAATCTCACCCATCTCTCCAACCTCACCAACCTCACCAACCTCACCCATCTCACCAGCCTCACCAACCACACCAATCTCACCCATCTCACCCACCTCACCAAACTCTCCAACGTCACCCATCTCACCAACTCACCAACCTCACCCATCTCACCAAACTCATCCATCTCACCGTCACCCATCTCTCCAACCGCACCAAACTCACCCATCTCTCCAACCTCTCCATCTCACCAATCTCATCCATCCCACCAACCTCACCCATCTCTCTGACCTCTCCAACCTGACCCATCTCACAACCTCACGGATCTCACCAACCTCACCCATCTCACTACCGCACCCACTTCACCCATCTCACCAACCTCACCCATCTCACCAAACTCACCCATCTCACCAACGTCACCCATCTCACCAACTGCACCAAACTCACCCAGCTCTCCAACCTCACCCATCTCACCAAACTCATCCATCCCACCAACCTCACCCATCTCACCAACCACACCTAACTCTCCAACCTCAACCATCCCAGCACCCTCACCCATTTCTCTGACCTCTCCAACCTGACTCATCTCACAACCTCACGCATCTCACCAACCTCACTCATCTCTCCAACCTGACCAACCTCACCCATCTCACCAACCTCACCCATCTCTCCAACATCACCCATCCCACCAACCTCAGCAACCTCACCCATCTCACCAACCTCACCCATCCCACCCATCTGACCAACCTCACCCATTTCACCAACCTCACCCCCATCTCACCCATCTCACCAATCTGACCCATCTCACCAACTACACCCATCTCTTCTACCTCACCCACCTCACCCATCTCACCAACCTCACCAATCTCACCAACCTCACACATCTCTCCAACCTGACCAACCTCACCCATCTCACCAACCTCACCCATCCCACCCATCTGACCAACCTCACCCATTTCACCAACCTCACCCCCATCTCACCAACCTCACCCATCTCACCAATCTGACCCATCTCACCAACTACACCCATCTCTTCTACCTCACCAACCTCACCTATCTCACCAACCTCACACATCTCTCCAACCTCACCCATCCCACCAACCTCACCCATCTCACCAACCTGACCCATCCCACCAACCTCAGCAACCTCACCCATTTCACCAACCTCACCCATCTCACCAATCTGACCCATCTCACCAACTGCACCCATCTCTCCAACCTCACCAACCTCACCCATCTCACCAACCTCACTCATCTCACCAACCTCACTCATCTCACCAACCTCACCGACCTCACCCATCTCTCCAACCTCACCCATCTCTCCAACCTCACCCATCTCACCAACCTCACCCATCTCTCCAACCTCACCCATCTCTCCAACCTCACCCATCTCACCAACCTCACCATCCTCACCAACCTCTCCAACCTCAGCCATCTTACCAACCTCAGCCATCTCACAACCTCAGCAACCACACACATCTCACCCATCTCACCAACCTCACTGATCTCACCAATGTCACCAACTTCACCATCCTCACTAACCTCACTCATCTCACCATCCTCACCCATCTCACAACCTCACACACCTCACCCATCTCTTCAATCTCACCCATCTCTCCAAACTTACCAACCTCTCCAACCTCACCAACCTCAATCAACTCTCCAACATCACCCATCTCACCAACCTTACCCAACTCTCCAACCTCACCCATCCCATCAACCTCACCCATCTCTCCAACCTGACCAACCTCACCCATCTCTCCACCCTCACCCATCTCACCAACCTCACAAGCCTAACCCATCAGAAGAACCTCACCCATCTCACCAACCTCACCGACCTCACCCATCTCTCCAACCTCACCCATCTCACCAACCTCACCCATCTCTCCAACCTCACCCATCTCACCAACCTCACCCATCTCTCCAACCTCACCCATCTCTCCAACCTCACCTATCTCTCCAACCTCACCTATCCCACCAACCTCACCCATCCCACCAACCTCACCCATCTCACAACGTCACCAACCTCACCCATCTCCCCAACCTCACCATCCTCACCAACCTCTCCAACCTCAGCCATCTTACCAACCTCACCCATCTCACAACCTCAGCCATCTCACAACCTCACCAACCACACACATCTCACCCATCTCACCAACTTCACCATCCTCACTAACCTCACTCATCTCACCATCCTCACCCATCTCACAACCTCACCCACCTCACCAACCTCACCCAACTCTCCAACCTCACCCACCTCACCAACCTCACCCATCTCACCAACCTCACCCATCTCTCCACCCTGACCAACCTCACCCATCCCACCAACCTCACCCATCCCACCAACCTCACCCATCTCTCCACCCTGACCAACCTCAGCCATCTCACCAACCTCACCCATCTCTCCAACCTCACCAACCTCACCCATCTCACCAGCCTCACCCATCTCACCAGCCTCACAAGCCTCACCCATCTCACCAACCTCACCCATCTCACCAACCTCACCAACCTCACCCTTCTCACCAACCTCTCCCATCTCACCAACCTCACCAATCTATCCAACCTCACCCATCTCACCAGCCTCACCGATCTCACCCATCTCACAACCTCACCCACCTCACCAGCGTCACCCATCTCTCCAATCTCTCCCATCTCACCAGCGTCACCCATCTCTCCAACCTCACATATTTCACCAACTCATCAACCTCTTCAACATCACCCATCTCTCCCATCTCACCAAGCCCACTCATCACTCCATCCTCACTCATCTCACCAACCGCACCCATCCTTCCAACCTCACGCATTTCACCCAACTCGCCATCCTCACCAACCTTACCCATCCCACCAACCTCACCCATCTCTCCAACCTCACCCATTTCACCAACCTCACCCATCTCCCCAACCTCACCATCCTCACCAACCTCTCCAACCTCACCCATCTTACCAACCTCACCCATCTCACAACCTCAGTCATCTCACAACCTCACCAAACACACATCTTACCCATTCCACCAACCTCACCCATCTCACCAACCTCACCCATCTCTTCAACCTCACCCATCTCTCCAACCTCTCCAACCTCTCCAACCTCACCAACCTCACCCAACTCTCCAACATCACCAATCTCACCAACCTCACCCATCTCACCAACCTCACCCATCTCTCCCATCTCACAACCTCTCCAACCTCACCCATCTCAAAACCTCACCAGCGTCATCCATCTCTCCAACATCACCCATCCCACCAACCTCACCCATCTCTCCAACCACACCCATCTCTCCAACCTCACCGACCTCAACCATCTCTCCAACCACACCCATCCCACCAACCTCACCGACCTCAACCATCACTCCAACCTCACCCATCTCACCAACCTCACCAATCTCTCCAACCTCACCTATCTCTCCAACCTCACCCATCCCACCAACCTCACCCATTTCACCAACCTCACCCATCTCACATCACCAACCTCACCCATCTCACAACCTCACCCATCCCACCAACCTCACCCATCCCACCAACCTCACCCATTTCACCAACCTCACCCATCTCACGTCACCAACCTCACCCATCTCACAACCTCACCCATTTCACCAACCTCACCCATCTCCCCAACCTCACCATCCTCACCAACCTCTCCAACCTCACCCATCTTACCAACCTCACCCATCTCACAACCTCAGCCATCTCACAACCTCACCAACCACACACATCTCACCCATCTCACCAATCTCACCAACTTCACCATCCTCACTAACCTCACTCATCTCACCATCCTCACCCATCTCACAACCTCACCCACCTCACCAAACTCACCCAACTCTCCAACCTCACCCACCTCACCAACCTCACCCATCTTACCAACCTCAGCCATCTCACAACCTCAGCCATCTCACAACCTCACCAACCACACACATCTCACACATCTCACCAACCTCACTGATCTCACCAATCTCACCAACTTCACCATCCTCACTAACCTCACTCATCTCACCATCCTCACCCATCTCACAACCTCACCCACCTCACCAACCTCACCCATCTCTTCAACCTCACCCATCTCTCCAACCTCACCCATCCCACCAACCTCACCCATCTCTCCAACCTCACCCATCTCACCAACCTCACTCAACTCTCCAAGCTCACCCATCCCACCAACCTCACCCATCCCACAACCTCACCCAACTCTCCAAGCTCACCCATCCCACCAACCTCACCCATCCCACCAACCTCACCCATCTCACCAACCTCACCCACCTCACCCTTCTCACCAACCTCACCAATCTCTCCAACCTCACCCATCTCACCAGCCTCACCGATCTCACCATCTCACAACCTCACCCACCTCACCAGCGTCACCCAACTCTCCAACCTCACCCATCTCTCCAATCTCTCCCATCCCACCCATCTCACCAGCGTCACCCATCTCTCCAACCTCACATATTTCACCAACTCATCAACCTCTTCAACATCACCCATCTCTCCCATCTCACCAACCCCACTCATCTCACCAACCCCACTCATCTCACCAACCTTACCCATCCCACAACCTCACCCAACTCTCCAACCTTACCCATCCCACAAACCTCACCCATCTCACCAACCTCACCCATCCCACAAACCTCACCCATCTCACCCAACCTCACCCCCCACCAATTCCCTGTTCCTCCCATCTCAGTGTCTCACCTGTCTTATCCCAAACCGGCAGGTACTCATCCTGCTGAATGTCCAGCATGACTTCCAGGCCATTCCCTGTGCCTCCCTTCATGGTGGTGAGGAGGGGTTTCCCATCCTTCCCTGAGTTGAAGGTGTAACATTTCCCATATCGGGTGAAAATCTGAGTGGGGGGGAACGAAGAAACAGTGCGTCTGTTTGATTGCAATAAAGACAGATAAATGTTGATGTCTTTCATCTGCACTCATCAAGACAAATGCAAGAAATCAACTCATATAGTGTAGGAAACCAGGCTGCTGATTGGTTGTGAAGTCAACTCTGATTGGCTGACACATTGTTAGGGAGAAAGCAATAGGCATTCGGTTCATTCCAAATGGTCTGTGGTTTGAACATATTCCTGTCGAGATGGTGTCCCTGTGAGTTAACACAAGCCTCTTCTTGCAGCTGGGAATTAGTCACATTATGACTCCCTTTGATTGGTTGACATGTTGTTATTAGTAACTTGTACAATTGCTGATAGACCGATCTTAAAGTGCACGGGCGAGGGATTGTTCAGCAAGTGCTGTCCATTCATGAAATCAAACCCCTCACCATCCCCTGACTTGGAAATATCTCACTGTTCCTTCAGTCTGGCTCAGTCAGAATCCTGGAATTCCCCTCCCTCGGGGCATTGTGGGTCTACCTACAGTACACGGACTGCAGCGGGTCAAGAAGGCAGCTCACCCCCTCCTCCTCAAGGGGCAACTAGGGACGGGGGCAGTAAATACTGGATCCAGGCAGTGACACTCGTGATATCCCGCAAGTTGAAGTTTAAATCATTTGCATATATCACTGTCTCGGAGAGCAAGTAGCAAAACCTCAGTGTCCGAAGGAGGGTCAGATGGGGCAGATTTGAAACATTAACTGGGTTTAATGCTCTCCACACACACAGCCAGAGCAGCTGAGTTTCTGCAGCACTCAGTAGTAAGAGTTGTGGGAGCCTTCCCAGTCCGAGAGAGACCCATCCACGGAAACCCTTCCTGCTATTCATCTCAGTGGGATGGAGATCAGCTTCCCCCCTTGGGTTCCCAGGTCACTTGGCTTCTTCAGTCAGTCTCCCTTGTGGGAATTTGTCACCAGCCTCATCCAAATCTATATTTACTGCATCAAATGTGCTTCCCTCATCAATGTCCCTGACCACCTCATCCAAAAATACAATCAATCAGACATGACCTTCCCACATTCGATCCTTACTGGCCGTCCTCAGTCACTCTCTCTCTTTCTAAATGGTGGTTTGTACTGTCCCTCAGAATAGTTTTGTCGGGAGGATGAAAGCTCCTTAGACTACAAGATGATGTAAATGAACTGGTCAGGTGGGCTGAACAGTGGCAAATCGAATTTAATCCTGAAAAGTGTGAGGTAATGCATTTTGGGAGGACTATCAAGGGAGTACATGTTGAAATGTTTTAAGAGGATCAGAGGGACCTTGGTGGACATAGGTTCTTGAAGGCAGCAGGACAGATTGTTCGGATGGTTAGGAAGCCGTATCGGATTCTTGCCTTTATTAGTCAAGGCTTTGAATACCACAGCAAGGAAGCTTTCATGGAGTTGTATATAACATTTGTTAGGTCACAGCTGGAGTACTGTGCATGTTTCTGGGCAACACACAATAAGATATTGATTGCACCAGAAACGGGCGCAGAGGAGATACACCAGGAGCGATTCAACTATGAAGAGAGGCTGGGGTTATTGTCCAGAGGGGCTGAGGGGAGATCTGATTGGGGTGTACAGAGCTTTAAGGGGCAGAGACGGGGTAGATAGGGAAACCCATTTACAATTTCCTATCAATAAATTTGAGCTGCAGAGAAACAGCAACTTCCTGTTGGGTCAGTGGCTGATGACGTGATGATCTGCTTTGAATCAGCTACAATCAGGGTGTACATCATCCCCATCCCCGCCCCGGTCCCCATCCCCGTCCCCATCCCCATCCCCGTCCCCAATCCCCGTCCCCAATCCCCGTCCCCATTCCCCATCCCCAATCCCCATCCCCATCCCAATCCCCATCCCCAATCCCCAATCCCCATCCCCATCCCCAATCCCCATCCCCATCCCCAATCCCCAATCCCCATCCCCATCCCCAATCCCCATCCCCATCCCCAATCCCCATCCCCAATCCCCATCCCCATCCCCAATCCCCATCCCCATCCCCATCCCCATCCCCAATCCCCATCCCCATCCCCATCCCCATCCCCAATCCCCATCCCCAATCCCCATCCCCATCCCAATCCCCATCCCCATCCATATCCCCATCCCCATCCCCAATCCCCATCCCCATCCCCATCCCCATCCCCATCCCCAATCCCCATCCCCATCCCAATCCCCATCCCCATCCATATCCCCATCCCCATCCATATCCCCATCCCCATCCCCAATCCCCATCCCCATCCCCATCCCCATCCCCATCCCCAATCCCCATCCCCATCCCAATCCCCATCCCCATCCATATCCCCATCCCCATCCCAATCCCCATCCCCATCCATATCCCCATCCCCATCCCCAATCCCCATCCCCATCCCCATCCCCATCCCCATCCCCAATCCCCATCCCCATCCCAATCCCCATCCCCATCCATATCCCCATCCCCATCCCCAATCCCCATCCCCATCCCCATCCCCATCCCCATCCCCCATCCCCATCCCCAATCCCCATCCCCAATCCCCATCCCCATCCCAATCCCCATCCCCATCCATATCCCCATCCCCATCCCCAATCCCCATCCCCAATCCCCATCCCCATCCCCATCCCCATCCCCATCCCCATCCCCATCCCCCTCCCCATCCCCATCCCCAATCCCCATCCCCATCCCCATCCCCATCCCAATCCCCATCCCCAATCCCCATCCCCATCCCCAATCCCCATCCCCATCCCCATCCCCAATCCCAATCCCCATCCCCATCCCCCTCCCCATCCCCATCCCCATCCCAATCCCCATCCCCAATCCCCATCCCCATCCCCAATCCCCATCCCCATCCCCATCCCCATCCCCATCCCAATCCCCATCCCCAATCCCCATCCCCATCCCCATCCCCATCCCCATCCCCATCCCCAATCCCCATCCCCATCCCCATCCCCATCCCCAATCCCAATCCCCATCCCCAATCCCCATCCCCATCCCCGCCCCGGTCCCCATCCCCGTCCCCGTCCCCATCCCCGTCCCCAATCCCCGTCCCCAATCCCCGTCCCCAATCCCCATCCCCATCCCCAATCCCCATCCCCAATCCCCATCCCCATCCCCAATCCCCATCCCCATCCCCAATCCCCATCCCCATCCCCAATCCCCATCCCCAATCCCCATCCCCAATCCCCATCCCCAATCCCCATCCCCAATCCCCATCCCCATCCCCAATCCCCATCCCCATCCCCATCCCCAATCCCCATCCCCAATCCCCATCCCCATCCCCAATCCCCATCCCCATCCCCATCCCCATCCCCAATCCCCATCCCCAATCCCCATCCCCAATCCCCATCCCCAATCCCCATCCCCAATCCCCATCCCCATCCCCAATCCCCATCCCCATCCCCAATCCCCATCCCCATCCCCATCCCCAATCCCCATCCCCATCCCCATCCCCATCCCCATCCCCAATCCCCATCCCCAATCCCCATCCCCAATCCCCATCCCCATCCCCATCCCCGTCCCCAATCGCCATCCCCATCCCCGTCCCCAATCGCCATCCCCATCCCCGTCCCCAATCCCCGTCCCCAATCCCCATCCCCGTCCCCGTCCCCAATCCCCGTCCCCGTCTCCGTCCCCGTCCCCCGTCCCCATCCCCCGTCCCCATCCCCCGTCCCATCCCCGTCCCCATCATCGTCCCGTCCCCATCCCCGTCATCGTCCCGTCCCCGTCCCCGAACCCCGTCCCCGAACCCCGTCCCCGAACCCCGTCCCCGAACCCCGTCCCCGATCCCCGTCCCCGAACCCCGTCCCCGATCACCGTCCCCGATCCCCGTCCCCGATCCCCGTCCCCGAACCCCATCCCCATCCCCATCCCCATCCCCAATCCCCGTCCCCGTCCCCCGTCCCCCGTCCCCCGTCCCCAATCCGCGTCCCCAATCCCCGTCCCCCGTCCCCCGTCCCCATCCCCGCCCCCAATCCCTGTCCCTGTCCCTGTCCCCACCCCCCTCCCCATCCCCCTCCCCCTCCCCCTCCCCCTCTCCCTCCCCCTCCCCCTCCCCCTCCCCCTCCCAATTCTCCTACCCCTCCCCCTCCCCCTCTCCATCCCCCTCCCCACTGTGTGATGCTGCCTTTCCTGGGGATTGCATACAGCAAATTCTCAAATGTGACAGGCAAACTTTGGTCAAAATCCTGGACCCCCCCCCTCCAACTGCACTATGGGTGTTCTTACACCCCCACCGAGGGCAATTAGGGATGGGTAATAAATGCTAAGCCCCCCCAGTGACGCCCATGTCCCATGAACAAACACAAAAACACAATTGGGTTCAATGTAACAGCATGATCAGCAAGTTCACACCCCTGTCTGCCTTGGGCCCTGAAGATGTTAGCTGGTTCCGACATTAGAAAAGCTTGTTGGGTTAATATAGCAATCATTTTACAGCAGGGTTTGGCCTGATGTTTGTTGCATGAGATGGGAGTGCAATTTCCTCACTTTTTAATATAACAGATTGTGTTGATCAGATAATAAAAACAGCAAGGAAGCAGTTCATTTAATCTGCTGCTCGGGATTAATTTTGGTCACAGTCCAGCAACTAAATGGACCTTTTAATCGAATCTAGACTCTGACAGCAGCTCAACACGATGTTGGATCTAAGATTACGTCTAACACTCCCAGGCTTTGCTGAGTTAACTCTTGGTGTTGTCCCTGGAGCATCTCAGCTTCAATTCCTGAAACTGGTCTCAGAAGCACTGATCGTGACTAATTCGGGAACTTTTGGCTGGAATCCAATCAATACAAAAGGTTCATGATGCTGCAAATATTAGTCATTTAAGAAAAGATTGGAAAAATGTTCAAAATGAGCAGAAGATGACTAAAAACGATGAAAGAGAGAGAAATCAGACATGAGAGAATTAGATTATTTACTTACTTACAGTGTGGAAACAGGCCCTTCGGCCCAACAAGTCCACACCGACCCTCCAAACAGTATCCCACACAAGGTAAAAACAATGACTGCAGGCTTTTGCCCGAAACGTTGATTTCGCTGCTCGTTGGATGCTGCCTGAACTGCTGTGCTCTTCCAGCACCACTAATCCAGTATCCCACACAAACCCATTCCCCATTACTTTATACTTACCCCTGATTAACGCACCTAACCTACACATCCCTGAACACTACGGGCAATTTAGCACAGCCAATTCACCTAACCTGCACATCTTTGGACTGTGGGAGGAAACCGGAGCACCCGGAGGAAACCCACGCAGACACGGGGAGAACATGCAAACTCCACACAGTCAGTCACCTGAAAACCAGCAAGAGATATAAAACTAGGAGACAGAGAGGAACAGGGTAGCTGAAGTGAGCATTGGTCCTTGAGAGTATGAGGCTGGGGGATTAGAGACAACAAGCCACAACTGAACGTGTCAGAAACGGGGGTGTTCACCGATGATTGCACAGTGTTCAGCCCCAGTCATGACTCCTCAGATACTAAAACACTCCCTGTCCCAATGCAGCAACAACTAGATTATATCCAGGTTTACGATGACAAGTTGCTAGCAGTGTGTCACACAGATATCAGATAATAACTGTCTCCAATGAGAGAGAATCTAATCACCATCCCTTACTATTCAATGGTGTTACCATCACTGAATCTCCCTCGCACCAACGTCCAGGGTTATCACTGACTAAAAGCTGAACTGGAGTGGTCCAGAACCCAGTTAAGGATTTCCCATAAACCCACAAAGGGGGTACAGACAGGGCTCTGGGAGTGGGCAATACTTGGCCAAGTGTATGTAGGATAATGTGAGGTTGGCCATTGCAGCACAGAGAATAAAAGAGCAGAATATCATTGAAACAGAGAGAGATGACAGAATGTTGAGATATGGAGGGATCTGGATGTCCTTAGACATGAATCACAGGTCAGTATCTAGATCCAGCAAGTCACTCGGAAGAGAAATGGAGTGGTGGGAGGGGGTAGGTGAAGTATAAAAGCAGACAAGTCAGACAACGATGGAATCAATGGGTCCAGAGTTCCAGC
Source organism: Chiloscyllium punctatum (assembly GCF_047496795.1). Lineage (NCBI taxonomy): Eukaryota > Metazoa > Chordata > Chondrichthyes > Orectolobiformes > Hemiscylliidae > Chiloscyllium > Chiloscyllium punctatum. The sequence continues at coordinate 3,999,666 of NC_092743.1, forward strand.
ACTGTGTTCAGTTTTTGTCTGTGTGTTTAAGGCAAGAAATACCGGCCTGGTTAATGGATGTTTTTGTGAACACTGGTGATTTCTGTGAAGACTGGTGATTTCTGTGAAGACTGGTGATTTTTGTGAACACTGGTGATTTCTGTGAAGACTGGTGATTTCTGTGAACACTGGTGATTTTTGTGAAGACTGGTGATTTCTGTGAAGACTGGTGATTTTTGTGAACACTGGTGATTTCTGTGAAGACTGGTGATTTCTGTGAACACTGGTGATTTTTGTGAAGACTGGTGATTTCTGTGAAGACTGGTGATTTTTGTGAAGACTGGTGATTTTTGTGAACACTGGTGATTTTTGTGAAGACTGGTGATTTCTGTGAACACTGGTGATTTTTGTGAACACTGGTGATTTCTGTGAAGACTGGTGATTTCTGTGAAGACTGGTGATTTTTGTGAACACTGGTGATTTCTGTGAAGACTGGTGATTTCTGTGAACACTGGTGATTTTTGTGAAGACTGGTGATTTCTGTGAAGACTGGTGATTTTTGTGAACACTGGTGATTTCTGTGAAGACTGGTGATTTCTGTGAACACTGGTGATTTTTGTGAAGACTGGTGATTTCTGTGAAGACTGGTGATTTTTGTGAAGACTGGTGATTTTTGTGAACACTGGTGATTTTTGTGAAGACTGGTGATTTCTGTGAACACTGGTGATTTTTGTGAAGACTGGTGATTTCTGTGAAGACTGGTGATTTTTGTGAAGACTGGTGATTTCTGTGAAGACTGGTGATTTCTGTGAACACTGGTGATTTCTGTGAAGACTGGTGATTTTTGTGAACACTGGTGATTTCCCAGCTGTACTCTGGGGCTTCAGATTTGGTTCCTCACTGATTGTTGTTTAAGCTGGTAAATAAGACATTGGTGAGGCCACATTTGGAATACTGGTCTCCCTGCGATAGGAAGGATGGTATTAACCTGGAAAGGATACAAAAAAAGGATTTACCAGAATGTTACTGAGGTCGGAGGGTTCGAGTTATAATGAGAGGGTGGTTAGGCTGGGGCATTTTCCCTGGAGCATTGGAGGCTGAGGGGTGACCTTCTCGAGGTTTATTAATCATAAGGGACATGGATAGGGTAAATAGACAAGGTCTTTTCCCTGGGGTGGGGGAGTCCAAAGGGAGCATAGGTTTAGGGTGAGAGGGCAAAGATTTAAAAGGGATTTAAGAGGGTGGTGCGTTTATGGAATGAGTTGCCAGAGGAAGTGGTGGAGGCTGGTACAATTACAACATTTAAAAGGCATCTGGATGGGTACATGAACAGGAAGGGTTTAGAGGGAGATGGGCCGGGTGCTGGCAGGTGGGACTGGTTTGGTTTAGGAAACTGGCTGACATGACCAAGTTGGGCTGAAGGGCCTGTCTCTGTGCTGTATGACCCTTTGACTCCACATGAATGATTTAGACTTAAATGTGAGAGTCATAGAGATGTACAGCACGGAAACAGACCCTTCGGCCCAACCTGTCCCTGCCAACCAGATATCCCAACCCAATCTAGTCCGACCTGCCAACACCCGGCCCATATCCCTCCAAACCCTTCCTATTCATATACCCGTCTGGATAATTTACACTCAGCACAAACATTGGCTGGGAGCAGAGTGCTGTGGACTCCTGGAGGACATCAATAGTCAGGATGAGAAGGTGGAATCGCAATTGGGAAAATGTGAGGTAATGCAGATGGGGAGGGTTGGAGAGGGGCTGAGAATGTCAATGAGACCCAGAAGGTGGCAGGACAGAGAGAGAGAGAGAGACAGAGAGAGAGAGAGAGAGAGAGAGAGAGAGAATGCTGTACCAAAGGCAGGGGAGATGCTTCCCTTCATTATGTGAAGTATTGAATACACGAGCAGGGATGTAAGACACCGGTTAGACCATGGCTGGGGTTTTCTGTCCAGCCCTGGCCACTGTATCACAACAAGAATATAATCACTTTGGAAAGAGTATAGAGGAGGATGGTGGCTGGGCTTGAACGATGGAAGGGTTCTGATACACTGAGGGACACTGAGGGACCTTTACCTTCAAACATTGGAAGCGAACACCTTCCCCTGCACGGAGCGATCACATGTTCATGTTGCAGTTAGCTGTAATGCTGAGAAACCTTACCAGAGGGAGTGACTGAGCTTGGGTATGTGTCACCAGCTACTGGTCTGTGCTGGTACTGCACTGGCTCCCTCCTGATTGGCTGATTCAGGGCAACATGGTCTGGGTTTGCAAAGCCAGTGCCAGCTCCCCCAGCCCTCCTCCTGCATGACCTGGACAGAGTTCATCTCTTACTCTCACATCTCATGGCTGTTGTTGGGATCTTGCTGTGCATGAGTTGGCTTTTCCTACATTGCAACCAAGACCAGAGAAATGAGGTTCTTCGGCAGAACCAGGAAGGCTGACACTCCCTCGTGACCCCTTCAGCACAGACCAGTCTCCCCTCGCCCCCCCCCCCACCCCCGAGGAAGGCTCACTCTACCTGAAACATTAACACTGCTTTCTCTCTCCACAGATACCACCAGACCTGCTGAGCTTTTCCAGCAATTTCTGTTTCTGTCTCCCCCATTGCTCTGTGCACCCTGCTCCTACCCTTACCTCC